>NC_060187.1:27822402-28063639 GCF_021184085.1 Oncorhynchus gorbuscha | reverse complement strand
TGTTCCTGGTTCTAAATTTTTTGAATGGGGCATTCCTATTTAAGATGGTGAGGAAAGCACTTTTAAAGAATAACCAGGCATCCTCTACTGACTGAATGAGGTCAATATCTTTCCAGGATACCCGGGCCAGGTCGATGAGAAAGGCCTGCTCGCTGAAGTGTTTTAGGGAGCGCTTGACTGTGATGAGGGGTGGTTGTTTGAACGCGGACCCATTACTGACGCAGGCAATGAGGCTGTGATCGCTGAGATCCTGGTTGAAGACAGCAGAGGTGTATTTAGAGGGCAGGTTGGTCAGGATGATATCTATGAGGGTGCCCAAGTTTACGGATTTGGGGTTGTACCTGGTAGGTTCCATGATAATTTGGGTGAGATTGAGGGCATATAGTTTAGATTGTAGGACGGCCGAGGTGTTAAGCATGTCCCAGTTTAGGTCACCTAACATTACAAACTCTGAAGATAAATAGGGGGCAATTACTTCACAAATGGTGTCCAGGGCGCAGCTGGGGGCTGAGGGGGGTCTGTAAACAAGCGGCAACAGTGAGAGACTTGTTTCTGGAAAGGTGGATTTTTAAAAGTAGAAGCTCAAACTGTTTGGGCACAGACCTGGATAGCATGACAGAACTCTGCAGGCTGTCTCTGCAGTAGATTGCAACTCCACCCCTTTGGCAGTTCTGTCTTGGCCTAAAATGTATTCACATACCTAGAGTCATTTTTCAGCTCTGATTTTACCACTCAGAATCCAGAATGGATATGACAATGGTGCCAGCACAGGATGTAATACACCCTTACAACAATCTACGTTTTGTTCTTCTTGACTTGTTATCTGGTAAACTGCTACTATGTGTCAAGAAAAGAGCCCCAATTAGGGGTTAGTGTACTCCAGTAAAAAAGGTCTGGTCTAGATTAAAAACTATTGCCCTGTGTCCCTGTTCATAGGGGCATGAGAGACTAGTCAGTGGTAGAATTGAGTTGGCACTTTTGTTGGCCCAAACACCCATAGACCCACAAGGTTGAGGTTACTCATGGACAGTAATTAGTAATACAGATTTTGCATTGATGCATTTTGTCTTCTAACTGTCCAATAATATAATCCAAAGTGTTATGAAATATTTGTTTCCATAAATACAAAGGAGGATGTCTCTCCTCATACCTCTGGCACTTTAGTCAGACTGCCAGACTGTACCACAGAGCCAATCAGGAGAGAATACATACAGGTCAGCGGTGCCAGTTGAAAGTCAGGGGGAGTGTCTGTGCCTTTTGGATTACTCTCTTTTAGAGAACCCCTGTGGTTCTTGTCTGCTCTGCGCATGTCTGAAAGTGACAGAGCCAGCAGCCAAGATAGTTTTTCACAGTATGTCATAAAAAAGTATTACACTTATGAATGTATGTAAAATGCTCATATGTATTAGATCCAGTACAATGGAATAACTAAGACCTGAATTTGAATGCAGCGTGTTTCCAATTCCTCCTTCTCTTCCTGTCCAGCAGGGTCAACCAAAAACACTTGGCCTGATGGTTCATGCAGATACTGGGGAGGCAATATAGAAATGTATTGATCACTTAAAAGATTTGACTATTAAATGACCCATATCACAACCAAATCGAATCAAATCAAATGTATTTATTTAATATTGCATTTTGTAAGTTGTCTGCAGGTGGCTTGTTGTGAATGCACTCAAATATCAAGTCATTATCAGGTTATGTAAATTGCGTTCTAATACTCAACGTAGAAGGATTAGTCTTAATGTGCAGTATATGAAAGTGGTGCTATGAAAATAATTATTTCACCTTATCAAGCTCACTCTGACTAACATCACTGCCTATTACTGTGATTAAAAAGAGCATATGAAACATTGTTTTTCATGAGGCCTGCCTGTGCGCCTTCCTTTAAGCACCTCTGTTCGAACACCTCTCCTGTCCTTGATCCATTCCACATACAGCCATTTGCGGATCTTTTCAGTGTCCATGTAAAAGATAGTTATTGCGAGGATGGAGCATTTGTTGACTTAAACGTTTTTTTAAACATCCATGTGAAATGAAGGCCTGCAAAGCTTACAGGTTTAAGTCTAATAGCATAAGATGAAAGTAGACAAACATCAGAATGTGCAATTTGTAGGCCCACTGAGTGGACATTCTGAACCTTGTTTGAAGTCACTAGGTCACATGACCAAAGAGCTATTTAAATTTTAAATTTGGAATAATTCATGGAAAACCATGTGAGATGAAAATGGACAAACTAAAGGGTGTGCAATATAGAAGGGTAGTCAGTGGACATACTGAACTTTGTTTTAAGTCATTAGGTCACATGACCAAAGAGCCATTGAAATTCTGCATTTTGAAAAATTCATGTAAAAACATGTGAGATGAAAATGGACAAACTAAAGGGTGTGCAATATGTAGACCCACTCAGTGGACATTCTGAACCTTGTTTGAAGTCACTAGGTTACACGACCTAGGTGTCATGTTTGTCATTTATTATCATGTCTTGTCCCTGTGCTCCCCATTCTATTCGTTTCCCTCTGCTGGTCTTATTAGGTTCTTTCCCTCTTTCTATCCCTCTCTCTCCCCCCTCCCTCTCTCACTCTCTCGCTCTCTCTTCTCTCTATCGTTCCGTTCCTGCTCCCAGCTGTTCCTATTCCCCTAATCATCATTTAGTCTTCCCACACCTGTTCCCGATCCTTTCCCCTGATTAGAGTCCCTATTTCTTCCTTTGTGTTCCGTTCCTGTCCTGTCGGTTCCTTGTTTAGAATTCACCGTGCTGTGATTGTGTATCGCCCTGTCCTGTCGTGTTTTTGCCTTCATCAGATGCTGCGTGTGAGCAGGTGTCTCTGTCAGCTACGGCCTGCGCCTACCCGAAGCGACCTGCAGTCTGTGGCCGCTTCCCCTGTTATTCCCCTCTACAGACTAGAGGATTTCTGTTATTCCCTGTTTGGACATTTCCTGTTAAGGATTCAGGATTTGTCGTTTTCTGTTTGGACTTGAATAAACTCTGTTTCTGTTAAGTCGCTTTTGGGTCCTCTTTCACCTGCATGACAGAAGGAACCGACCAAGGAATGGACCCAGCGACTTCAGACGCTCGTTACACTGCCGTCGAGATCCAAGGAGCCATGCTCGGCAGACACGAGCAGGAATTGTCTGCTGCTCGCCATGCCGTGGAGAACCTGGCCGCTCAGGTTTCCGACCTCTCTGGACAGTTCCAGAGTCTACGTCTCGTGCCACCTGTTACTTCCTGGCCTGCCGAGCCTCCAGAACCTAGGGTTAATAACCCACCTTGCTACTCCGGGCAGCCCACTGAGTGCCGCTCCTTTCTCACGCAGTGTGAGATTGTGTTCTCTCTCCAACCCAACACATACTCTAGAGAGAGAGCTCGGGTTGCTTACGTCATTTCACTCCTTACTGGCCGGGCTCGAGAATGGGGCACAGCTATCTGGGAGGCAAGGGCTGATTGCTCTAACAAGTTCCAGAACTTTAAAGAGGAGATGATTCGGGTTTTTGACCGTTCAGTTTTTGGTGGGGAGGCTTCTAGGGCCCTGGCTTCCTTATGCCAAGGTGAACGGTCCATAACGGATTATTCTATTGAGTTTCGCACTCTTGCTGCCTCTAGTGAGTGGAACGAGCCGGCGCTGCTCGCTCGTTTTCTGGAGGGACTCCACGCAGTGGTTAAGGATGAGATTCTCTCCCGGGAGGTTCCTTCAGATGTGGACTCTTTGATTGCTCTCGCCATCCGCATAGAACGACGGGTAGATCTTCGTCACCGGGCTCGTGGAAGAGAGCTCGCATCAACGGTGTTTCCTGCTCCGCATCGCAACCATCTCCCTCCTCTGGCTTTGAGACTGAGCCCATGCAGCTGGGAGGGATTCGCATCTCGACTAAGGAGAGGGAACGGAGGATCACCAACCGCCTGTGCCTCTATTGCGGAGTAGCTGGACATTTTGTTAATTCATGTCCAGTAAAGCCAGAGCTCATCTGTAAGCGGAGGGCTACAGGTGAGCGCAACTACTCAAGTCTCTCCATCAAAATCCTGTACTACTTTGTCGGTCCATCTACGCTGGACCGGTTCGGGTGCTACATGTAGTGCCTTGATAGACTCTGGGGCTGAGGGTTGTTTCATGGACGAAGCATGGGTTCGGAAACATGACATTCCTTTCAGAGAGTTAGAGAAGCCTACGCCCATGTTCGCCTTAGATGGTAGTCATCTTCCCAGTATCAGATTTGAGACACTACCTTTAACCCTCACAGTATCTGGTAACCACAGTGAGACTATTTCTTTTTGATTTTCCGTTCACCGTTTACACCTGTTGTTTTGGGTCATCCCTGGCTAGTATGTCATAATCCTTCTATTAATTGGTCTAGTAATTCTATCCTATCCTGGAACGTTTCTTGTCATGTGAAGTGTTTAATGTCTGCCATCCCTCCCGTTTCTTCTGTCCCTACTTCTCAGGAGGAACCTGGCGATTTGACAGGAGTGCCGGAGGAATATCATGATCTGCGCACGGTCTTCAGTCGGTCCCGAGCCAACTCCCTTCCTCCTCACCGGTCGTATGATTGTAGTATTGATCTCCTTCCGGGGACCACTCCTCCTCGAGGTAGACTATACTCTCTGTCGGCTCCCGAACGTAAGGCTCTCGAGGATTATTTGTCTGTGTCTCTTGACGCCGGTACCATAGTGCCTTCTTCCTCTCCGGCCGGGGCGGGGTTCTTTTTTGTTAAGAAGAAGGACGGTACTCTGCGCCCTGCGTGGATTATCGAGGCTGAATGACATAACGGTTAAGAATCGTTATCCGCTTCCCCTTATGTCATCAGCCTTCGAGATTCTGCAGGGAGCCAGGTGCTTTACTAAGTTGGACCTTCGTAACGCTTACCATCTCGTGCGCATCAGAGAGGGGGACGAGTGGAAAACGGCGTTTAACACTCCGTTAGGGCATTTTGAGTACCGGGTTCTGCCGTTCGGTCTCGCCAATGCGCCAGCTGTTTTTCAGGCATTAGTTAATGATGTTCTGAGAGACATGCTGAACATCTTTGTTTTTGTCTATCTTGACGATATCCTGATTTTTTCTCCGTCACTCGAGATTCATGTTCAGCACGTTCGACGTGTTCTACAGCGCCTTTTAGAGAATTGTCTCTACGTAAAGGCTGAGAAGTGCTCTTTTCATGTCTCCTCCGTTACTTTTCTCGGTTCCGTTATTTCCGCTGAAGGCATTCAGATGGATTCCGCTAAGGTCCAAGCTGTCAGTGATTGGCCCGTTCCAAGGTCACGTGTCGAGTTGCAGCGCTTTTTAGGTTTCGCTAATTTCTATCGGCGTTTCATTCGTAATTTCGGTCAAGTTGCTGCCCCTCTCACAGCTCTTACTTCTGTCAAGACGTGTTTTAAGTGGTCCGGTTCCGCCCAGGAGCTTTTGATCTTCTAAAAGAACGTTTTACGTCCGCTCCTATCCTCGTTACTCCTGACGTCACTAGACAATTCATTGTCGAGGTTGACGCTTCAGAGGTAGGCGTGGGAGCCATTCTATCCCAGCGCTTCCAGTCTGACGATAAGGTTCATCCTTGCGCTTATTTTTCTCATCGCCTGTCGCCATCTGAGCGCAACTATGATGTGGGTAACCGTGAACTGCTCGCCATCCGCTTAGCCCTAGGCGAATGGCGACAGTGGTTGGAGGGGGCGACCGTTCCTTTTGTCGTTTGGACAGACCATAAGAACCTTGAGTACATCCGTTCTGCCAAACGACTTAATGCCCGTCAAGCTCGTTGGGCGTTGTTTTTCGCTCGTTTCGAGTTTGTGATTTCTTACCGTCCGGGTAGCAAGAACACCAAGCCTGATGCCTTATCCCGTCTGTTTAGTTCTTCTGTGGCTTCTACTGATCCCGAGGGATTCTTCCTTATGGGCGTGTTGTCGGGTTAACAGTCTGGGGAATTGAAAGACAGGTTAAGCAAGCACTCACGCACACTGCGTCGCCGCGCTTGTCCTAGTAACCTCCTTTTCGTTCCTGTTTCCACTCGTCTGGCTGTTCTTCAGTGGGCTCACTCTGCCAAGTTAGCTGGTCATCCCGGTGTTCGAGGCACTCTTGCGTCTATTCGCCAGCGCTTTTGGTGGCCGACTCAGGAGCGTGACACGCGCCGTTTCGTGGCTGCTTGTTCGGACTGCGCGCAGACTAAGTCGGGTAACTCTCCTCCTGCCGGTCGTCTCAGACCGCTCCCATTCCTTCTCGACCATGGTCTCACATCGCCTTAGACTTCATTACCGGTCTGCCTTTGTCTGCGGGGAAGACTGTGATTCTTACGGTTGTCGATAGGTTCTCTAAGGCGGCACATTTCATTCCCTCGCTAAACTTCCTTCCGCTAAGGAGACGGCACAAATCATTATTGAGAATGTATTCAGAATTCATGGCCTCCCGTTAGACGCCGTTTCAGACAGAGGCCCGCAATTCACGTCACAGTTTTGGAGGGAGTTCTGTCGTTTGATTGGTGCGTCCGTCAGTCTCTCTTCCGGGTTTCATCCCCAGTCTAACGGTCAAGCAGAGAGGGCCAATCAGACGATTGGTCGCATACTACGCAGCCTTTCTTTCAGAAACCCTGCGTCTTGGGCAGAACAGCTCCCTGGGCAGAATACGCTCACAATTCGCTTCCTTCGTCTGCTACCGGGTTATCTCCGTTTCAGAGTAGTCTGGGTTACCAGCCTCCTCTGTTCTCATCCCAGCTTGCCGAGTCCAGCGTTCCCTCCGCTCAAGCGTTTGTCCAACGTTGTGAGCGCACCTGGAGGAGGGTGAGGTCTGCACTTTGCCGTTACAGGGCACAGACGGTGAGAGCCGCCAATAAACGCAGGATTAAGAGTCCAAGGTATTGTTGCGGCCAGAGAGTGTGGCTTTCCACTCGCAACCTTCCTCTTACGACAGCTTCTCGTAAGTTGACTCCGCGTTCATTGGTCCGTTCCGTGTCTCCCAGGTCGTCAATCCTGTCGCTGTGCGACTGCTTCTTCCGCGACATCTTCGTCGCGTCCATCCTGTCTTCCATGTCTCCTGTGTTAAGCCCTTTCTTCGCACCCCGTTCGTCTTCCCTCCCCCTCCCGTCCTTGTCGAGCGCACCTATTTACAAGGTACATAAGATCATGGACATGCGTTCTCGGGGACGGGGTCACCAATACTTAGTGGATTGGGAGGGTTACGGTCCTGAGGAGAGGAGTTGGGTTCCGTCTCGGGACGTGCTGGACCGTTCACTCATCGATGATTTCCTCCGTTGCCGCCAGGATTCCTCCTCGAGTGCGCCAGGAGGCGCTCGGTGAGTGGGGGTACTGTCATGTTTGTCATTTATTATCATGTCTTGTCCCTGTGCTCCCCATTCTATTCGTTTCCCTCTGCTGGTCTTATTAGGTTCTTTCCCTCTTTCTATCCCTCTCTCTCCCCTCCCTCTCTCACTCTCTCGCTCTCTCTTCTCTCTATCGTTCCGTTCCTGCTCCCAGCTGTTCCTATTCCCCTAATCATCATTTAGTCTTCCCACACCTGTTCCCGATCCTTTCCCCTGATTAGAGTCCCTATTTCTTCCTTTGTGTTCCGTTCCTGTCCTGTCGGTTCCTTGTTTAGAATTCACCGTGCTGTGATTGTGTATCGCCCTGTCCTGTCGTGTTTTTGCCTTCATCAGATGCTGCGTGTGAGCAGGTGTCTCTGTCAGCTACGGCCTGCGCCTACCCGAAGCGACCTGCAGTCTGTGGCCGCTTCCCCTGTTATTCCCCTCTACAGACTAGAGGATTTCTGTTATTCCCTGTTTGGACATTTCCTGTTAAGGATTCAGGATTTGTCGTTTTCTGTTTGGACTTGAATAAACTCTGTTTCTGTTAAGTCGCTTTTGGGTCCTCTTTCACCTGCATGACACTAGGAGCTATTGAAACTTTACATTTGGAAAAATTCATGTAAAAACGTGTGAGATGAAAATTGACAAACTACAGGGTGTGCAAGAGTAGTCAGTGGAAATTCTGAACCTTGTTTGAAGTAAGTATGTCACATGACCAAGGAGCTATTGAAATTCGAATGTAAAAAAAAGTTTGTACTTTGTTCACGCTCCCTAACTAATTCAATTAGGAATACAAGAAGCTGCTCACATTTCCACATGTTTATTAGCTTTGGAAAGCAAATGAATGTATAAATCGTGAAAATAAGACCTGTGCAATGTTGTGCGCAATGTTTCCAACATCCTGACACTTATTTGGAGTTTGTTGCTCAAGTGGTTTGGAAGCTATTGAGGTTTGAAAGCACGAATATCTGTCGAATATCAAACTTGAAACTGTCTTTACCTCGGTCTTTTCACCCCACTTCGATGCAAAGTGTTCGTAGCATGTTAGGAGAGCATTTTTGATAACCCGAACCCAAACCATTTTCCTGACCTCAGTCTCCTAACCTGCTATGTTAATTCTCCTAACCTTACTCAAGTGTCGTGAAAAGAGTGTTTGCTTTTTAAATTTTTGACATTTAGCAGATGCTGTTAGCCTCTTATCCAGAGCGACTTACAATTAGTGCATTCATTTTAAAATATGTGGGACGACCGCATATCACAGTCATAGTAAATACATTTTCCCTCAATAAAATAGCTATCAGCAAAGTCAGAGCTAGTAAGGAAGAAAAATTGTAGTGTATGAAAGGCATTTTTTGGGGGTGCTGTGGGATTATTTAAAATATTATTTGTGTTTTCAGAAGATGGGCAGGGACTCTGCTGCCATAGTTTCATTTTGAAGCTTTTTCCAACATTGGGGTGCAGGACAGAGAAGAGCTTGGGCTGGGCTCGATTTGGGGTGTAGGGTCTGAACATAGCCTGAAGGTAGGGAAGGGCAGTTCCTCTTGCTGCTCCGTAGACAAGTACCATAGTTATTTTGAGGTGACATTTCAACCACAAGATTGTCATTTTGGTAACCAAATTTCAACATAGACAAACCTTTAAAATAATGTCAGATCTTCAATGTTATATCCACTATCAGAAAGAAAACTCAAGGCTGGGCAGCACCTCCTACTGGAGAGATACCCTTTGGTCTCCCATCCAGGGTTTTATTCAAGACCAGCCCTGATATTTGTCACTGGCTATTACTATTGTGAGAGTGATTGTTGAGAGATCTCCACTTAATAAAGTAGATTCACTGTTGCTACCAAAGTCATTCCAAAGGATAAGTTTAACAGAGCAAATTAAATGTGACCATACTTTATCACTCATATATCATTAATGATGCTATTTAGGCCTACAGTACCTTCAGAAAGTATTCACACCCCTTGACTTTTTCCAAATGTTGTTGTGTTACAAGGTGGGATGTAAATGTATTCCTTTGTCATTTTTTGTTAACAATCTACACAAAATACGGTGTAATTCTAACATTTGTCAAATATTTATGAGAAATAAAACGCTGATATTTCTTGTTTACATAAGTATTCAACCCCCATAGTCAATACATGTTAGAATCACCTTTGGCAGTAATTACAGCTGTGAGTCTTTCTGGGTAAGTCTCTAAGAGCTTTACACACCTGGATTGTACAATATTTGCACATATTATATATTGATTTATTATTCAAGCTCTGACAAGTTTTTATGTCATCATTTGGTGAAATCCCTGAGCGGTTTCCTTCCTCTCAGTTAGGAAGGATGCCTGTATCGTTGTTGTGACTGGGTGTATTGATACACCATCCAAAGTGTAATTAATAACTTTACCATGCTCAAAGGGCTATTAAATGTCTGCATTTTTTAAACCCATCTACTAATAGGTGCCATTCTTGCGAGGCATTGGAAAACCTCCCTGGTCTTTGTGGTAGAATCTGTGTTTGAAATTCATTGCTCGACTGAGGGACCTTACAGATAATTGTATGCATGAGGTACAAAGATGAGGTAGTCATTAAAAAAGCATAATAAACACTCACACAGTGAGTTCATGCAACTTATTGCGACTAATTAAGCAACTATTTACTCCTGAACATATTTATTCTTACCATAAGAAAGGGGTTGAATACTTATTGACTCAAGAGATTTCAGCTTTTCATCTTTAATTCATTTGTAAAAGAAACAACATATATATATATATATATATATATATATATATATATATATATAAACATGAATCCACTTTAACATTATGGGGTATTGTGTGTAAGCCAATCTCAATTGAATCCATTTTAAATTCAGGCTATAGCATAACAAAATGTGGTCAAGGGATGTGAATACTTCTTAAGACTATTGTTTCAATAGAATTCAACAAAACATTGAAAATACAAAAAGGCCTGTAGTTTCAAGCTCTGGTTGATTTCAAATGTATGATCTTTAGTGATATTGAATTGTGTTTGGTTGTCAACAGAACCAAATATCAACATTTGAAAGACACGTCTTCTGCTAGTTATATCTGTGCCACTGACTTAATAGGCTTTAATTCCAGTTTGTCTACAAATTTATATTGATATATTAGATTCACGTCTCCATCTCAACCAAAAATCTAAGTTAAAGAATAGGCATTTCAATGCATTTAAAGTTTGATTTGATTTAGTCTTATTCTTTAACTTAGATTGTTGGTTGAGATGGAGTAATGAATCCGACACATCCAGTACATTTTGAATTTGTAGAGAAACTAGAATTAAAGCCAGACTAAGTCAGTGGCACAGATGGAACTATCCAAGCAGAAGATTCATCTCCTTCAAATGTAGATTTTTGGTTGCTTTGATAACCAAACACAATTCAATATCACTTGAAATACAATAAATAGCCTATTAAAATGGAAATTCAACTAAGTTTTGGCCGTCTTTTTAATTGTTTGAATATAGGTTGTAATCTCATTGATCAATGTCTCAGCCAAATATTACCCAACTATTCACTTTGAAATGATGTGGTGTGCCCAGTAGGATGTGTGTGTATGTGTGAAAGAGAGAGCGAGAGACACTTTTGTTTATTATCTATTTCAATTGCTTTGGCAATGTAACATGTTTCCCATCCCAATAAAGCCCTTTGAATTGAATTAAGAGTCAGACAGCCGGATGGACGGACGGAGAGTGTCACAATCGTCGTATGAAGGAGACCAAGGCGCACCGAACAAACTAACAAAATAACAAACTAAATGTGAAGCTATACAATAATGCTGACAGGTAACTACACATAGTCAAGATCCCACACCAGAAAGTGTTATATTTCAATCACCATATGCTGCCTAAAGGCCTGCCTAAATATAATCCCCAATCAGAGACAACGATAAACAGCTGTCTCTGATTGGGAACCATATCAGGCCAACATAGAAATACAAAAACCATAGAAGAACAAAACTAACCCTAGATGAACAAAACTAACCCTAGATGAACAAAATTAGAATACCCACTCTAGCCACACCCTGACCTAACCAAAATATAAAAAAACAGAGATATCTAAGGTCAGGGCGTGACAGAGAGAGAGATATGCCATTCCTATTGTGTGGTGTAATTAATGATCAATAGACTAGTTCAAATGTGTTGGCCTATGTAGGATATTATCTCTGAAGCCGAACATACAACCAGTCAACATACAAACCTCTGTTCATCTGGGTATTATAATCTTCAGTGATTATACTGTAATGATTGACTGGCCAGTTGGGTTTCTCTACAACTAGCATATGGTGATTGAAATATAACCTAACCTCTAATTCCCAAACTTATACAACCAAATTGCACAGAATAACAGTATGTGTATTTATAAAGTACCATCATGTAATCATTAAAACGTGATGAAGTACTTGCCAGCCAAGGAGATACATCTGGGCTGTTTGTGTATGTGAAGCCGACTGTCCCCTTAGGAAAACCCTTTGAAGAATCCTTTGAAGAATCTCTGGGTTCTACATGGAACCCAAAAGGGTTCAACCTGGAACCAATAGGGGTTATGTTATGGGGACAGCCAAATAACCCTTTTGGAGAGAAACAAATCTAAAGGGGTTCAACCTGGAACCAATAGGGGTTATGCTATGGGGACAGCCAAATAACCCTTTTGGAGAGAAAAAAAATCTAAGAATGTAGGAAGTTGGTGTCCCTGAGCACCATTCTATTCTCCTCCTGGTGAATCTCTTCTGGAGGTGTCTTGGGACGGATACCCTGGTGGCAGGACAAGGAGATCATCAGGTGACTGACCACTAGATGTCCTCGTACACACATGTATGTATCACATCTGGATTTTTCATGTGGATTTCAATAGGATTAGATTATATCAATTCAATCCAAGTATTCAAACTATTTTGTTGAACTTTACATAATTGAACAGTATTTCAGTTTTATATTCTGTTGCACATGCATATACTGTTCCCGAGCTAGTGGAGGCAGGGAGAGGCCCTGAGTGTAGTAAACTATATGAAAAATTTGAAAATGTGTGTATGTCATTTGAAAGGTATTTTGTGAAAACATGCTAAACTACAGGTTGTTGAAGACAGACAGACAGAGACATGCTGCTATACGTGTTGATTCAGGTCCATCTCCTATTCCTGTCACTAACTCTGGGTTGACAGCTGATTAGAGGAGCCTAAGTGAAGGGTGTGGCCACAGTGTTCCTCTTGCGGTGTGTTTGGTTGAGGCAGTGTGTGGGCCTGTCTGAACTGATGTCACACTTCAAAGCTGATCTCCCGTGATTGGCCAAACAGGGGTTCCGAGGCCAGGTGTCCGTCTGAGTAGGCACGGCGCAAGTGGGTGGAGCTACAGGTATTCTTGATGGCGACCTCGTAGGGAGGTGGGGGGCCCAGCCAGGGGGGGATAGTGGGAGGGGGGGCTGAGTGGGGGGGTAGTCCACATCATCACCCCCATTCACACCTCGCTGCTGGTGCTCGGAACTAGACACACAAACACACACCCACATAAAGAACAGTTGCAGTACATGCACAGTGCGTTGTGAACTTGAATTGACCTTTTATGCACTTTAAAGGCCCAGTGCAGCCAAACATGTGATAATCCTGTTTTATACAGTGCCTTCGGAAAGTATTCAGACATTTTCCACATTTTGTTACGTTACAGCCTTATTCTAAAATTGATTAATTAAATAAGAATCCTCAGCAATCTACACACAATAACCCATAATGACAAAGCAAAAACAGGGTTTTTAGAAATACATTATTTACATAATGTCACACCCTGACCATAGAGAGCCATTGTGGTAAAGTAGGTCAGGGTGTGACTGGGGGGTATTCTAGTTTATTATTTCTAAGTGGGGTTCTAGGTTATTATTTCTATGTTGATGATTTGTATGATTCCCAATTAGAGGCAGCTGGTAATCGTTGTCTCTAATTGGGAATCAATATTTAAGTAGCTGTATTCTCCTCCTATGTTTGTGGGATATTGTTTATGGGTAGTTGTATGTCAGCACTCCATTGTCGTCATGTTTCGTTATTATTTATTGTTTTTGCTAAGGTTCACTATTAATAAATTATGTGGAACTCAACATTCGCTGCGCCTTGGTCCGTTTCTACACACGAACGTGACACAATTCAGACTCTTTGCTATGAGACTCGAAATGTAGCTTTCCATTGATCATCCTTAAGATGTCTCTACAACTTCATTGGAGTGCACCTTTGATAAATTAAATTGATTGGACATGATTTGTAAAGGCACACCTGTCTATATACGGTTCCACAGTTGACAATGCATGTCAGAGCAAAAACCAAGCCATGAGGTCGAAGAAATTGTCCGTAGAGCTCCGAGACCAAATTGTGTCGAAGCACAGATCTGGGGAAGGGTACCAAAAAATGTCTGCAGCATTGAAGGTCCCCAAGAACACAGTGGCCTCCATCATTCTTAAATGGAAGAACTTTGAAACCACCAAGACTCTTCCTAGAGCTGGCCGCCTGGCCAAACCATGCAATCGGGGGAGAAGGGCCTTGGTCAGGAAGGTGACCAAGAACCCGATTGTAATGATCTGGGTGTAGTGGGTGCGAAGTCAGGTGCAGGAAGCAGAGAGTTCAGGGTAGTGCTATTTAATGCACAAATGGCGAACATAAGCCACCCCACGAAAACACAGGGCGCACACAAAGCAAATGCCCCAAACATGGGGACTAAAACAGTCCAGCAAAAACCCACGAACAGGAAACACGTTAACCTCAACCATGCACACTAGTCACACAAACAATCCCGCACAAAGAGCAGGCGGGCCGGCTGGCTAATAAAGCCCAACTAATCACCAAATAAACAACAGGTGTAACCAATAAACAGACAAGGAGGGGGAGGAAAGAATCAGTGGCAGCTAGTAGGCGACGACGACCGAACGGGAAGGGGAGCCACCATCGGTAGGAGTTGTGACACCGATGGTCACTCTGACAGAGCTCTAGAGTTCCTCTATGGAGATGGGATAAACTTCCAGAAGAACGACCATCTCTGCAGCACTCCACTAATCAGACCCTTATGTTAGAGTGGCTAGATGGAAGCTCAGCAAAAATGTTTTTATTTTATTTCACCTTTATTTAACCCGGTAGGCTAGTTGAGAACAAGTTCTCATTTACAACTGCGACCTGGCCAAGATAAAGCAAAGCAGTGTGACACAGACAACAACACAGAGTTACACATGGAATATACAATAAACAAGCCAATAACACAATAAACAAGTCAATGACATAATAGAAAAAAAGAAAGTCTATATACAGTGTGTGCAAAAGGCATGAGAAGGTAGGCAATAAATAGGCCATAGTAGCAAAGAATTACAATTTAGCAGATTAACACTGGAGTGGTAAATGAGCAGATGATGATGTGCAAGTAGATATACTAGTGTGCAAAAGAGCAGAAAAGTAAATAAAAACAGTATGGGGATGAGGTAGGTAGATTGGGTGGGCTATTTACAGATGGACTATGTACAGCTGCAGCGATCCATTAGCTGCTCAGATAGCTGATGTTTAAAGTTGGTAAGGCAAATAAAAGTCTCCAGTTTCAGCGATTTTTTTGCAATTCGTTCCAGTCACTGGCAGCAGAGAACTGGAAGGAAAGGCGGCCAAATGAGGTGTTGGCTTTGGAGATGATCAGTGAGATATACCTGCTGGAACGTGTGCTACGGGTAGGTGTTGTTATCGTGACCAGTGAGCTGAGCTAAGGCGGAGCTTTACCTAACATAGACTTATAGATGACCTGGAGCCAGTGGGTCTGGCGATGAGTATGTAGCGAGGGTCGCAGTGGTACAGGTAGCAGTGGTGGGTGGTGATTTGGTCACAAAACAGATGGCACTGGGATAGACTGCATCCAGATTGCTGAGTAGATTATTGGAAGCTATTTTGTAGGATCGGCAGGATAGTCAGTTTTACGCCGCCAAACTTACCCTAGTGAGTGAAGGAGGCTTTGTTGCGAAATAGAAATCCGATTCTAGATTTGATTTTGGTTTGGAGATGTTTAATATGAGTCTGGAAGGAGAGTTTACAGTCTAGCCAGACACCTAGGTATTTATAGTTGTCCACATATTCTAGGTCAGAACCATCCAGGGTGGTGATGCTAGTCGGGCAGGTGCGGGCAGCGAACGGTTGAAAAGCATGCATTTGGTTTTACTAGCGTTTAAGAGCAGTTGGAGGCCACGGGAGGAGTGTTGTATGGCATTGAAGCTCGTTTCGAGGTTAGTTAGCACAGTGTCCAAGGAAGGACCAGAAGTATACATAATGGTGTCGTCTGCATAGAGGTGGATAAGGGAATCGCCCGCAGCAAGAGCGACATCATTGATATATACAGAGAAAAGAGTCTGCCCGAGAATTGAACCCTGTGCCCTCTGATTTGACACACTGAACTCTGTCTGCAAAGAAGTTGGTAAACCAGGCGAGGCAGTCATTAGAGAAACCAAGGCAATTGAGTCTGCCGATAAGAATACGGTGATTGACAGAGTCGAAAGCCTTGGCCAGGTCGATGAAGACGGCTGCACAGTACTGTCTTTTATCGATGGCGGTTATTATATCGTTTAGCACCACAGTACTGTCTTTTATCGATGGCGGTTATTATATCGTTTAGCACCACAGTACTGTTTTTTATCGATGGCGGCTATGGAAACATATGTCTCCGAATCCCTAGGGCAGGGGTACATTTGGCCATCCACTCCACCTGCCTCCTCCAGTTTATTTTGTGAAGAAGAAGGATGGAGGTCTGCGCCTGTGCAGGTTTTTTTTGTTTCTTTTTTGTTGTTGAATTTTTACCCCTTTTTCTGTGGTATGCAATTGTTTAGTAGCTACTATCTTGTCTCATCGTTACAACTCCCGTACGGGCTCGGGAGAGACGAAGGTTGAAAGTCATACGTCCTCCGATACACAACCCAACTGCTTCTTAACACAGCGCGCATCCAACCCGGAAGCCAGCCACACCAATGTGTCGGAGGAAACACCATGCACCTGGCAACCTTAGATAGCGCACACTGCGCCCGGCCCGCCACGGGAGTCGCTGGTGCGCGATGAGACAAGGATATCCCTACCGGTCAAGCCCTTCCTAACCCGGACGACGCTAGGCCAATTGTGCATCTCTGGTGGCACAGCTGGCGCTGCAGTACAGCGCTCTTAACCACTGCGCCACCCGGGAGGCCGGTTGTGGTGTATATCGACGACATTCTGATATACTCCGCTACACACGCCGAGCATGTGTCCCTGGTGCGCAGGGTGCTTGGTCGACTGTTGGAGCATGACCTGTACGTCAAGGCTGAAAAATGTCTGTTCTTCCAACAGTCCGTCTCCTTCCTAGGGTACCGCATTTCCACTTCAGGGGTGGAGATGGAGAATGACCGATTCCCACCACGGTAAAGGAAGTGCAGCGGTTTCTACGGTTTTCCAACTAATACCGGAGGTTGATCCGGGGCTTTGGTCAGGTGGTGGCTCCCATCACCTCACTGCTGAAGGGGGGACTGGTGCAACTGCAGTGGTCGGCTGAGGCGGACAGGGCTTTTGGTCACCTGAAGGCTCTGTTTACCTCGGCTCCCGTGTTGGCTCATCCGGATCCCTCTTTGGCGTTCATAGTGGAGGTGGACGCATCCGAGGCTGGGATAGGAGCCGTGCTCTCTCAGCGCTCGGGTACGCCCCCCAAAGCTCCGCCATTGTGCTATCTTTTCGAAGAAGCTCAGCCCGGCGGAGCGAAACTATGATGTGGGGGACCGGGAGCTGTTGGCTGTTGTCAAGGCTCTGAAGGCGTGGAGACATTGGCTTGAGGGGGCGAGACACCCTTTTCTCATCTGGACTGACCACCGTAAATCTGGGTGGCAAGGAGACTGAACACTCGCCAGTGAAGGTGGGCCATGTTCTTTACCCGTTTTGTTTTCACCCTGTCCTACAGACCAGGTTCCCAGAATGCTAAGACAGACGCACTGTCCCGGATGTATGACACAGAGGAGCAGTCCATAGATCACACTTCCATACTTCCGGCATCTTGCCTGGTGGCATCGGTGGTGTGGGAGCTGGACACGGACATCGAGCGGGTGTTACGTGCAGAGCCCACTCCCTCCCCCCAGTGTCCAGCTGGACGTCTGTACGTTCCGTCTGCTGTCCGCGACCATTTGATCTATTGGGCCCACACGTCACCCTCCTCTGGTCATCCTGGCATCGGTCGGACTGTGTGCTGTCTTAGTGGGAAGTACTGGTGGTCCACCTTGGCCAAGGACATGAGGGTTTATGTTTCCTCCTGCTCGGTGTGCGCCCAGTGCAAGGCCCCTAGGCACCTGCCCAGAGGGAAGTTACAGCCCTTATCCGTTCCACAGAGGCCGTGGTCGCACGTATCGGTAGATTTCCTCACAGATCTTCCTCCCTCACAGGGTAACACCACGATCTTAGTCGTTGTGGATCGGTTCTCTAAGTCCTACCGTCTCCTTCCTTTGCCCGGTCTCCCTACAGCCCTACAGACTGCGGAGGCCCTGTTTACACATGTCTTCCGGCACTACGGGGTGCCTGAAGATATAGTATCTGATTGAGGTCACCAGTTCACGTCCAGGGTCTGGAGGGCGTTCGTGGAACATCTGGGGGTCTCGGTCAGCCTTACCTTGGGTTTTCACCCCGGTGGCTGGTCCACTCCAGGAGTCTGAGGTGCGGGAGGTTGCTCCGCCCCCTCTGGACATCTGGATATATGTTAGAGGCATACTGGACTCGAGGCACAGGACGAAGGCCCTTCAGTACCTCGTGGAGTGGGAGGGGTATGGTCCGGAGGAGAGATGCAGGGTGCCGGTGGAGGACGTTTTGTTTGGACTTTGTTTTACACACCTGGTTTCAATTCCCCAATTACATGTTCATTATTTAACCCTCTGTTTTCCCCATGGTTTTTGTGAGTGATTGTTTTATTGTAAGTTTGGTCCGATGTTCGTAGGCTTGGTATTACTTAATGTATTTGAACACAAGTTCCTTGTGTTACTCATCTCTGCTGTGCTGCGCCTGACTCCTCTGCACCAGCTACACCCAGATCCTTACAGTTCTTAGTTCTGCATTTTTTGAAAGGGGCATGCTTATCTAAGATGGTGAGGAAGTTACCTTTAAAGAACGACCAAGCATCCTCAACTGACGAGACAAGGTCAATATCTTTCCAGGATACCCGGGCCAGGTCGATTAGAAAGGCCTGCTCACAGAAGTGTTTTAGGGAGCGCTTGACAGTGATGAGGGGTGGTTGTTTGACCGCTGACCCATAGAGGATACAGGCAATGAGGCAGTGATCGCTGAGATCCTGATTGAAAACAGCAGAGGTCAAGTTGGAGGGCAACTTGGTCAGGATAATGTCTATGAGGGTGCCCATGTTTACGGATTTAGGGTTGTACCTGGTGGGTTCCTTAATGATTTGTGTGAGATTGAGGGCATCTAGCTTAGATTGTAGGACTGCCGGGGTGTTAAGCATATCCCAGTTTAGGTCACCTAACAGTACGAACTCTGAAGCTAGATGGGTAGTGATCAATTGACATATGGTATCCAGGGCACAGCTGGGAGCGAGGAGGGTCGGTAACAGTGAGAGACTTATTTCTGGAGAGATTCATTTTTAAAATTGAAGTTCAAACTGTTAGGGTATAGACCTGGAAAGTATGACAGAACTTTGCAGGCTATCTCTGCAGTAGATCACAACTCCTTCCCCTTTGGCAGTTCTATCGTGGTGGAAAATGTGTAGTTGGGTATGGAAATCTCCGAATTTTTGGTGGCCTTTCTAAGCCAGGATTCAGACACGGCAAGGACATCAGGGTTGGCGGAGTGTGCTAAAGCAGTGAGTAAAACAAACTTAGGGATGAGGCTTCTGATGTTAACATGCATGAAACCAAGGCTTTTTCGATCACAGAAGTCAACAAATGAGGGTGCCTGGGGACACGCAGGGCCTGGGTTAACCTCCACATCACCAGAGGAACAGAGGAGGAGTAGGATGAGAGTATGGAAAAAAGGCTATCAAAACTGGTCGTCTAGAGCGTTGGGGACAAAGAATAAAAGGAGCAGATTTCTGGGCATGGTAGAATAGATTCAGGGCATAATGTGCAGACAGGGGTATGGTGGGGTGCGGGTACAGCGGAGGAAAGCCCAGACACTGAGCGATGATAAAAGAGCTTGCATCTCCGGACATGCTGGTTATACTGGGTGAGGTCACCTCATGTGTGGGAGGTGGGACAAGGGAGGTATCTAAGGCATGTACAGTGGGACTAGGGGCTCCGCAGTAAACTAAAACAATGATAATTACCCTAAACAACAGTACACAAGGCATATTGACATTTGAGAGAGACATAAAGCGAGGCATAAAGCAACCACAGGTGTTGATTGGAAGAGCTAGCTAAGACAACAACGGGTAAGACAACAACAGCTAATTGGCTAAAACAACAACAACAGGTAAAATGGTGATGAATGGGCAGAGAGGGTCGGTTAACTACACACCGGGCCTGAGTTTGGGGCTAGGGCCGACAGATAAACAAAGGTAAACAAAGTGGAGTACCGTGATAAATGAACAGCACACAGACAAGACAACGCAGGAGTGGCTTCGGGACAAGTCTCTGAATATCCTTGAGAGGCCCAGCCAGAGCCCAGACCTGATCAAACATCTCTGGAGAGCCTTGAAAATAGTTGTGCAGCAATGCTCCTCATCCAACATGACAGAGCTGGAGAGGATCTGCAGAGAAGAATGGGAGAAACTTTCCAAATACAGATGTGCCAAGCTTGTAACGTCATACCCAAGAAAACGCAATGCTGTAATCGCTGCCAAAGGTGCTTCAACAAAGTACTGAGTAAAGGGTCTGAATACGTATGTAAATGTGATATTTCCATTTGTATTTTTTATAAATAAGCAAAAATGTTTTTTTTTAAACGTGAGGTATTGTGTGTAGATTGATGAGGGGGGGAAACAATTCAATACATATTAGAATAAGGCTGTAAAATAACAAAAATTGGAAAAAGTCAAGGGGTATGAATACCTTCCGAAGGCAATAGACAGTTTATTAGGTACACCCATCTAGTACTGGGTTGGACCCCCTTTGTCTACAGAACAGCATGAATTATTTGGGGCATTCTACAAGGTGTGGGAAATGTTTACATGGATGTTGGTCCATGCTGAAGCAATGGTCAAATCAAATCACATTTTATTTCTCACATGCTCAGAATAAAACATGTGTAGATCTTACAGTGTAATGCTTACTTACAAGCCCTTAACCAACAATGCAGTTTTAAGTAAAAAATACGATTTAAGTAAAATTTAAAAAAATAACAGTGATAAATATTTAAAGAGCAGCAGTAATAACCATAACGAGGCTATATTATGAGGGTACCGGTACAGAGTCAGTGTGCAGGGGCACCGGTTAGTCGAGGTAATTGAGGTAATATGTACGTGTAGGTAGAGTTAAAGTGACTATGCATAGGTAATAAACAGAGAGTAGCAGCATAAAAGAGGGGACAATGCAAATAGTCTGGGTAGCCATTTGATTAGCTGTTCAGGAGTCTTATGGCTTGGGGGTAGAAGCTGTTAAGGAGTCTTTTGGACCTAGACTTGGCGCTCCAGTACTGCTTGCTGTGTGGTAGCAGAGAGAACAGTCTATGACTAGGGTGGCTGGAGTATTTGACCATTTTTAGGGCCTCCTCTGACACCGCCTGGTGTATAGGTCCTGGATGGCAAGAAGCTTGGCCCCAGTGATGTACGGGGCCGTACACATTAGCCTCTGTGGTGCCTTGCGGTCAGAGGCCGAGCAGTTGCCATACCAGGCAGTGATGCAACCAGTCAGGATGCTCTTGATGGTGCGCTGTAGAACTTTTTGAGGATCTGAGGACCCATGCCAAATCTTTTCAGTCTCCTGAGGGGGAATAAGCTTTGTCGTGCCCTCTTCACAACTTTCTTGGTGTGTTTGGACCATGATAGTTTGTTGGTAATGTGGACACCAAGAAACTTGAAGCTCTCAACCTGCTCCACTACAGCCCTGTCGATGAGAATGGGGGCATGCTCAGTCCTCATTTTCCTGTAGTCTACAATCCTCTACTTTGTCTTGATCACGTTGATGTAGAGGTTGTTGTCCTGGCACCACATGGCCAGGTCTCTGACCTCCTCCCTATAGGCTGTCTCCTTGTTGTCGGTGATCAGGCCTACCACTGTTGTGTCATCTGCAAACTTAATGATGGTGTTGGAGTCGTGCCTGGCCATGCAGTCATGAGTGAACAGGGAGTACAGGAGGGGGCTGAGCACGCACCCCTGAGGAGCCCCCCGTGTTAAGGATCAGCGTGGTAAGGGTTGTTATCTACCCTAACCACATGGGGGCATCCAGGATCCAGTTTCAGAGGGAGGTGTTTAGTCTCAGGGTCCTTAGCTTAGTGATGAGGTTTGAGAGCACTATGATGTTGAACGTTGAGCTGTAGTCAATGAATAGCATTCTCACATAGGTGTTCCTTTTTGTCCAGGTTGGAAATCAATGGCTCATCCGTGACAAAGATCGGCAAGTTGTGTCGTTCTGCACATCACTGTTGTACTGCGCCATGATTTGTCTGTTTGTCTGTTAGCTTGCACGATTCTTGCCATTCTCCTTCAACCTCTCTCATCAACAAGCTGTTCTTGCCCACAGGACTGCCGCTGGCTGAATGTTTTTATGCCTGTCGCACAATTTTCGGTAAACCCTCGCCTTGACACTGTCGTGCGGTAAAATCCCAGGGGGGGGGGGGGGGGGGGGCGCTTTCTGAGATACTGGATTCGGCGCGCTGGCACTGACAATCATACCAAACTCAAAGTTGCTTAGGTCACTTTTTCTTTGCCAATTCTAACATTTAATCGAACAGTAACTGAATGCCTTGATGCCTATCAGCCTGCTTTATATAGCATAGATCCATTTTTGTACCTAATAAACTGTCCGGTGAGTATATTTCCACACTATGAGTCTAGAATAATACTGTGAAATTGTAAAAATTATTATAATGCACTTCAGTGTAAGAACTGTTTGACAATACCGCCTGAAAGGTCTGCCTGTTTTGGTGGGACAGTCCTTGCAGTCCTTGCAAAATTCTTGCATGAGGGATTTCTGTTTGGTAAGAAGCTATTTTTGTTTCATTTTTACCATATTAATTGGAAAAAAATCACCGCAAGGTACTTAATTGTTACCCAGTAATTATTTGATATTGAGATAAAAACGGCTGCATTAGACCTTTAAATTCAACAATACCAATTCAAGAAGGATGATATACACCTCTGCAGCAGGGCTGATTGTGACTCTGGGAAGTGTCCAACAGGACCAGGGTGGCTGAAGAGGACGTGGCCCAGATCAGGATGGGCGTACCGGCCAAGGTAGTTGAGGTCTGGGTGTGGATAGGGGTAGTTGGGGTGTTGTCCCTGGTGAGGATAGTGGGGGATGTTTGGGTACTCTCCCTGGCTGTACTCTACATGGTTCTTGTTGTTCATGGCCCAGAACAGCCCCAGAATCAGCATGATGGCTCCCAGAACCACGCAGCACAGAGAGAAGGCCTGCAGGCGACTCTACAATCATAACAACATCATATTTATATTAACATTAATTTTAATAGTAATACATTTCACATTGTATTTCTTTATAGTACCCACCTGAGGGGAGGTGAGAAAGGCAGTGGAGCCACCTGTCACAATGAGGAAGAATCCGAGGAAGATGGCTGCTTGGTGGAGGGAAGGCATCGCTCCGGGACCCCGGGGATGGTGTTTGTTAGTCTCTGTGCTGTAGGGAAGGCATCTCCCTCTCCATGTGACCACCGGGGATGGAAAATATTAGTCTTCCCAGTGGAGTAATCCCCAGGTAAATAACCCTAACCCCCGTTAGGCATGCTCTGTCCCGGTCAGTTCCATGGGACCAGGTCCAATTCTAAGTGTGCTTCCGTGTCGGTTATTTGGGATTCAAGAAGCAATGATATGATGAATGGAGCTGAAGTTAAAGGAGACTTCAAGTTTAAAAACATTCCCACAGAGTCCCGTTACCTCCAGGTTTTAAGACAAATAAAATGGGTGAAATGTTGGTATTTTATTCCTTCCAGGCTGGATAACGAAATTAAGACAAAACATGAAATGATCTCCATCAATTTCTTTTAGAATAATAGAGACACATTTTCCAATGATATCCAGAGGCTCGCATGAAAAACTGACAATATAATACAGTTTCTTAGATAAAGGCAGATTTTCTCTGAAAGTAGGAGAGCATTGCCCGGGAGGGCTGAGCATGTGTGTGAGTGAGAGAGAGAAAGAGAGGGAGAGAGTGTATGCGAGTGTGCATGTGCATGTGTGTGTGTGTGTGTGTGTGTGTGTGTGTGTGTGTGTGTGTGTGTGTGTGTGTGTGTGTGTGTGTGTGTGTGTGTGTGTGTGTGTGTGTGTGTGTGTGTGTGTGTGTGTGTGTGTGTGTGTGTGTGTGTGTGTGTGTTCCGGACTGGAGAGACAGACAAGCTGACAGCAGAAACCATTAAGGATCCTTACTGGCGCCCCACCCTCTGTCTAATGGGTGTGTACCACTCAGCAGCCTAGTAACGCTCCATTCGTGTGTGTGTGTGTGTGTGTGTGTGTGTGTGTGTGTGTGTGTGTGTGTGTGTGTGTGTGTGTGTGTGTGTGTGTGTGTGTGTGTGTGTGTGTGTGTGTGTGTGTGTGTGTGTGTGTGTGTGTGTGTGTGTGTGTGTGTGTGTGTGTGTGTGTGTGTGTGTGTGTGTGTGTGTGTGTGTGTGTGTGTGTGTGTGTGCGCATGCCTGGGTGTATGTGTGTTTTCATGTTCACTCCTTTTTATTTGACCCAACAATTGAAAGTGAATTAAACAGATTTCCATTGAAGATGTGAAAACACTTTAATTGAAACCAATCAGTCAGAATTCCCTCCCATCACTGTGACAGTTCATAGATGTCACTAAAGCTATGTACAGTTGTGGCCAAAAGTTTTGTGAATGACACAAATATACATTTTCACAAAGTCTGCTGCCTCAGTTTGTATGATGGCAATTTGCATATACTCCAGAATGTTATGAAGAGTGATCAGATTAATTGCAATTCATTGCAAAGTCCCTCTTTGCCATGCAAATGAACTGAATCCCAAAAAAACATTTCCACTGCATTTCAGCCCTGCCACAAAAGGACCAGCTGACATCATGTCAGTGATTCTCTCGTTAACACAGGTGTGAGTGTTGATGAGGACAAGGCTGGAGATCACTCTGTCATGTTGATTGAGTTCAAATAACAGACTGGAAGCTTCAAAAGTGGGTGGTGCTTGGAACCATTGTTTTTTCTCTATCAACCGTGCTTACCTGCAAGGAAACACGTGCCGTCATCATTGCTTTGCACAAAAAGGGCTTCACAGGCAAGGATATTGCTGCCAGTAAGATTGCACCTAAATCAACCATTTATCGGATCATCAAGAAGTTCAAGGAGAGCAGTTCAATTGTTGTGAAGAAGCCTTCAGGGCGCCCAAGAAAGTCCAGCAAGGGCCAGGACCGTCTCCTAAAGTTGATTCAGCTGCGGGATTGGGGCACCACCAGTACAGAGCTTGCTCAGGAATGGCAGCAGGCATGTGCAGTGAGGCGAAGACTTTTGGAGGATGGCCTGGTGTCAAGAAGGGCAGCAAAGAAGCCACTTCTCTCCAGGAAAAACATCAGGGACAGACTGATATTCTGCAACAGGTACAGGGATTGGACTGCTGAGGACTGGGGTAAAGTCATTTTCTCTGATGAATCCCCCTTTCCGATTGTTTGGGGCATCTGGAAAAATGCTTGTCCGGACAAGACAAGGTGAGCACTACCATCAGTCCTGTGTCATGCCAACAGTAAAGCATCCTGAGACCATTCATGTGTGGGGTTGCTTCTCAGTTAAGGGAGTGGGCTCACTCACAATTTTGCCTAAGAACACAGCCATGAATAAAGAATGGTACCAACACATCCTCTGAGAGCAACTTCTCCCTACCACCCAGGAACAGTTTGATGACGAACAATGCCTTTTCTAGCATGATGGAGTACCTTGACATTAGAAAAAAGTGATAACTAAGTGGCTCGGGGAACAAAACATCAATATTTTGGGTCCATGTGCAGGAATCTCCCTAGACCTTAATCCCATTGAGAACTTGTGGTCAATCCTCAAGAGGGGGGTGGACAAACAAAAAACACAAATTCTGACAAACTCCAAGCATTGATTATGCAAGAATGGGCTGCCATCAGTGTGGCCCAGAAGTTAATTGACAGCGTGCCAGGGCGGATTGCAGAGGTCTTGAAAAAGAAGGTTCAACACTGCAAATATTGACTCTTTGCACCAACTTCATGTAATTGTCAATAAAAGCCTTTGACACTTATGAAATGCTTGTAATTATACTTCAGTATTCCATAATAACACCTGGCAAAAATATCTAAAGACACTGAAGCAGCAAACTTTGTGGAAATTAATATTTGTGTCATTCTCAAAAGTTTTGGCCACGGCTGTATACATACCTATATGGTATTATTTTTCTGGTATGATTTCAGAATACAGTGCCTTCAGAAAGTATTCATACCCCTTGACTTATTCCACATTTTGTTGTGTTACAGGATTTTTTCCCCCCATACAATATCCCACAATGACAAAGTGAAAACATGTTTTTAAAAATGTTTGTAAATGTATTGAAAATTAAATACAGATATCTAATTTACGTAAGTATTCACACCCCTGAGTCAATACTTTGTAGAAGCACCTTTAGCAGCAATTACAGCTGTGAGTCTTTCTGGGTAAGTCTAGAAGAGCTTTCCACACCTGGACTGTTCAACATTTGCCCATTATTATTTTCAATATTCTTCAAGCTCTGTCAAATTGGTTGTAGATCATTACTAGACAACCATTTTAAAATCTTGTCATAGATTTTCAAGTAGGTTTAAGTCAAAACTGTAACTCGACCACTCAAGAACATTCACTGTCTTCTTGGTAAGCAACTCCAGTGTAGTTTTGGCCTTGTGTTTTAGGTTATTGTTCAGCTGAAAGGTAAATTCATCTCCCAGTGTCTGTGGAAAGTAGACTGAACCAGGTTTTCCTCTAGGATTTTGCCTGTGCTTATCTCCATTCAATTGATTTTTTATTCTGAAAAACTTACCAACCCTTAATGATTACTAACATACCCATAACATGATGCAGCCACCACAATGCTTGAAAATAAATGTTATTTGGGGATTTGCCACAAACATAACAATTTGTATTCAAGACATCAAATTACTTGCTTTGCCAATTTGTTTTGCAGTATTACTTTAGTGCCTTGTTGCAAACAGGATGCCTATTTTGGAATATGTTTTATTCTGTACAGGCTTCCTTCTTTTTGATCAATTAGGTTACTATCGTGGAGTAACTACAATGTTGATGACCCATCCTCAGTTTTCTCTTATTATAGCCATTAAACTCTGTAACGGTCTTAAAGTCACCATTGACCTCATTGTGAAATCCCTGAGTGGTTTCCTTCCTCTCCGGTAACTGAGTTAGGAAGGATGCCTGTATATTTGTGGTGACTGGGTTTATTGATACACCATCCAAAGGGTAATTAGTAACTTTGCCATGCTCAAAGGGCTATTAAATGTCTGCTTTTTTTCTCTTTCTTTTTTTACCCATATACCAATAGGTGCCCTTTTTTTGTGAGGCATTGGAAAACCTCCCTGGTCTTTGTGGTTGAATCTGTGTTTGAAATTCACTGCTCCACTGAGGGACCCTACATATAATTGTGTGTGGGGTACAGAGAATAGGTAGCCATTTAAAAATCATGTTAAACACTATTATTGCACACAGAATGAGTCCATGCAACTTATGTGACTGTTTAAGGAACGTTTTACTCCTGAATGTATTTAGGCTTGCCACAACAAAGGGGTTGAATACTTATCGACTCAAGACATTTAATATTTTCATTTTTGATTAATTTGTAAAAATTTCCAAAAACATTATTCCACTTTGACATTATGGAGTATTGTGTCTAGACCAGTGACAACAAACAAAATGTGGAAAAGGTTAAGGGTAGTGAATACTTTCTGAAAGAACTAGTTAAATGCATTAGATTTAGCATTGGTTAGGGTTTCATGTAATAATCAGTGTAGTTGTATTACCTGGTTTATGGCAGTAATATTGTTATATAATACCGTTATATAAAATCTATAATTACTATGGTAGTTAGATGTAAGTTATAATAAATAGGTTATATAAATAATGGTTAACCACTGTAGGCCTAGTTTGATATCAGTTTAGTTGAATGGTTTTAACAAAGTTTTACTGACACTGCACCGGGGGAATGATGTGACGTGGTTTCTGCTCTCTGATTGGACGAAGCGCTCAACGTAGCAAATGGAGTCATCCCGATTGACGCGTCTTTAGCAAATGAGCGCCGGCCAGAGGCGGGGCTAGCCGACCACACAATATTCACCCACCTGTCTGTCTATGTAGTGATGTGTGCATTTATGTGTGTGTATGTGTTGGCATAGATCATGTATGTGGATTTTAAAAAGCAGAAGTTTAGAAATCTTACATCGCATCCCAACTAAAGGCAATAAAAAATCGATTGTTCCTAGAAGGGAGTCATTCTCTGGAACAGTCTTAACTAGACCATCATCAGGCCAATAGACCAGCAGCGCAGGGAGGATGGATCCGTTGTTGTATCTCGGTGGACTGGTAGTTAGTTCTCTTTCTGTTGTGGATCAAGGTGAAAGGCTTAGACTACGTGATCGTTCACCAGAGATGGATATTCGTCTGTCTATTTCTGCTGCCGCTCTCAGTCATATTTGATGTATATTATTACATGCGCGCGTGGCTCATCTTCAAAATGTGTTCCGCGCCAAAACAGCACGACCAGCGCGTGCGGGACATCCAGAGACAGGTAAATCCACGTGGCTAAATTACAACGACAACGTGTGTGCGCGTGCGTGAGAGAGAGAGTGCTGTGAGGTTCCTGGGGTTCATAAGGTGAATGCACCAATTTGTAAGTCGCTCTGGATAAGAGCGTCTGCTAAATGACTTAAATGTAAATGTTAAATGTTCGGAAAGACTGTAATCCCTCTCTTCCTAAAGAGCTTTTTGGAAAGAACGAGGGATTTGGGAATGAAGGAGAGGAATAACAAACTGCGGCATTCACTGCATAGGTCTTGGAGTTCAGTGTGTGTGTGCATTCCGGGAGCTCAGTATTTGAACATGGCATCAGATACTGTATTTCCTTCTGTCATTTACAAAGTTTAAATTCTTTCTTCCATTGAATGCTCTGTAGTGATTTATAGGGAATAGCAGGAGTAGGGCTTTAATCAGAGACCCCAGAGAAAGTGCAGTGCCTTCTGTGCCATAAAGGTCCAGACCTTTAGGCAGAGGCCATAATACATACAGTATGATACTGTGTGTGGGTTGCAGGTACATGTGTGGAGGAAGGAGGGGGGAAGACTCACATGTACAGGTCGACCTGGCTGGCTGGCTGACTGTCTCTCTCAGAGATGGGAAATACAAGAAGACTAACAAGAACATCATGATCAACATGATGGACATACTGGAGGTGGACACACAGAGGCAGGTAGGACAAACCCACTCGCACGCTGTAGCTCTGTATATAAATGTATGTAGGTGTGTGTAAACCTGGGAAAGTATATGTACAACACGTGGTTCGTGTGGAGCTCCTGGTCAACATGGGTCAGATCACTGCTCTCCTCAACTCCCTGGGCTGGACTCTGCCTGTGCTGCCAGAACTGGACGACCTCACTGTCGGTAACTCCCTGGGCTGGACTCTGCCTGTGCTGCCAGAACTGGACGACCTCACTGTCGGTAACTCCCTGGGCTGAACTCTGCCTGTGCTGCCAGAACTGGACCACCTCACTGTCGGTAACTCCCTGGGCTGGACTCTGCCTGTGCTGCCAGAACTGGATGACCTCACTGTCGGTACGCTATGCATATCATTATCATTATATCTGCATTTCATCAGTATATATTGTTGGCTCAGGTTTTATGGTGTATGGTGGTATATGTTTTTGTGTATGGTTTTGAGTTATTGGTATATGGTATATAATGTATATATTGTTGCATGGCTGTTATATGGTATATATGGTGGTATATGCAATGATGTATATAAACCCCAGATTGCTTCTTTCACGCTTCTAGGTTTGTAGAACGGAAGTTCAGCAAAGTGGTATTGTTTATGTTCTGGTCGCAAGCTTGCATAATGGCGGCACAATCCTCTCACCGATGCTGCTGTAGTGTCCCTTTTTGTTCCAACAACAAACAAAAACCATATCTCAGCTTTCACGACTTCCCAAGGATGCAACTTTACGTGACAGCGGGGTGAGAGCAATTAGAAGAGATGAGGGCCCTGACGTCACTATTTTACATGGGAGCACCTTCGTCTGTCGCCTGCATTTTAACCTGGCCAACTGTCAGCCATATTGGCACTCCCCAGTAGGAGCAGTCCTCCATAGGAATGAATGGAATTCTACACTATTTCAATTAAGGACAAAATTATATGTATTTAAGTATTTTTATTGTTGTAGTGGGGACAGTAAAATTATACTTGAAGGAAAATGTTTTTAAATCTATTTATATTTAATTTGAGTCTTTAGTTCACATAATAATATTTATACTGAACAAAAATATATAAACTGTCACTTTGTGTATGTAGGTAGCAGGGAAGTCAAGCGCAGGAGAATTAAACTTGGTATAAATGGAGTATTTTAATAACTTAAAACACAGACTCCAAAACCAAAGTCCATAATAAAATAAATGTGGGTACAAGAACCCGTCGCACATCAATCCATAAAACATGAACATAACGATAAACAATCTCTGACTAGGACATGAGGGGAAACAGAGGGTTAAATATACAACATATAATGAATGGGATTGGAACCAGGTGTGTAAGAAGACCAGACAAAACCAATGGAAAATGAAACATAGATCAATGATGGCTAGAAGACCGGTGACGTCGATCGCCGAGCACCACCTGAAAAAGGAGAGGCATCGACTTCGGCAGAATTCGTGACATAAACACAGGCCTCCCGAGGAGCGCAGCGGTCTAAAACACGCAGTGTTGCAGTGTCACTACAGCCTGAGGTTCACATAGGGAGTCCCATAGGGCGGCACACAATTGGTCCAGAGTTGTCCGAGTTAGGGGCAGATAATGCCAAGAGTGTGCAAAGCTGTCATTAAGGCAAAGGGTGGCTACTTTGAATAATCTCAAATATGAAATATATTTCGATTTGTTTAACACCTTTTTGGTTACTACATTATTCCATATGTGTTATTTCATAGTTCTGATGTCTTCACTATTATTCTACAATGTAGAAAATTGTAAAAATAAAGAAATACTCTTGAATGAGTAGCTGTGTCCAAACATTTAACTGGTACTGTATATAAACGCAACATGTAACAATTTCAAAGATTTTACCTTCTTATAGTTCATATAAGGAAATCAGTCAATTGAAATAAATAAATTAGGCCCTAATCTATCGATTCTAGGGCATAGGCCCACCCACTTGACAGCCAGGGCCACCCACAGCCAATCAGAATGAGTTTTTCCCCACAAAAGGGCTTTATTACAGATAGAAATACTGATCATGCTGCTTAATCAGTTTCTTGATAAGCCACACATGTCAGGTGGATGGATTATCTTGGCAAAGGAGAAATGCTCACTAACGGGGACGTAAGCAAATTTGTGCACAAAATTTGACAGAAAATAGCTTTTGTGTGTATGGAACATTTCTGGTTGCGCGGTGGCTTCAACCCATCGCCCCATGTCAGTCATCTAGCGTATATATGAATCATTGGGTTTATATATTGTTGTTCGGCTGTGTTATATGATGTATATATATACATGGTGGTATATGTTGTTGTTATTGTTGTTGTTCTATAGAACAACTGACTGATCCAGAGGGGTATACTACAAAGCAGGATCAATGAGTTAGCAGGATCAATGAGTTAGTCAGCTGACTTGCCTTTCTATTCTGAAATAACCCTTTTTTTTTTTTTTAGATAAGCTTGAAATGGGCATGGACTAATTGACTCAATAACCCAAAACACATATCTACTTTTAGTTTTCTTAATGAACCAGAAAATCAATAGTTATTTCTGGTTGTTGATCAAAGTTAGCTGGCTAACTCATGTTAGATGTTTCCATGGCATCTTATCCATCAGGGTTGTTTATTTCCTGTTGGGAGCATCATCACCCTCTCTTATTGGATTAGAGGATCCATTGTTTATAGATGGTAGAGTTCCGAGGGTGAAACTCAGAGGAAATGGCTTCAGAGTGCACAGCACTCCTGGATCAGATTCCATAATGGTTTTCCGGATCCATAAATGTTAGAGCAACAGCTTAATGTTTTCTCTTCAGCATGCTGTAGATTGATCTGGAGCAACACACACACACACACACACACACACACACACACACACACACACACACACACACACACACACACACACACACACACACACACACACACACACACACACACACACACACACACACACACACACACACACACACGATAAACTCTTTGAGTGTTTACGCTGCTCTCTGCTTCACCTGTGAGGAGATTGAGTTCCCCAAGTCCCTAAAGTGTTGTTGTTTTGTTTGTCTATGTATCCTGTATTGTTGGTGTTGTAAATTGACTGTGTCCCTGAGCACTAGTGTGCCCCAACTGTCTTTTGTTTACTGAATAATCAAGTCTACCTGTCTACCCCACCCCATCGCTCCCTCTTTCTCCCTCTCGCTCTCCATCTACAGGAGGTCTGGTGATGGGTACAGGCATAGAGTCATCCTCTCATATCTACGGACTCTTCCAGCACATCTGTGTTGCACATCTGTGTTGCCTTTGAGCTGGTGCTGGCTGATGGCAGAGCTCTCTTTACTGCTCAGATCTTTAAGAGAACCTTGGTGTCGGAGCAGAGCAATACCTCCAGTTCTGAAGCTCACAGAGCAATGCTACAGGCTTCCAGTTCTGTATCCCACAGAGCAATGCTACAGGCTTCCAGTTCTGTATCCCACAGAGCAATGCTACAGGCTTCCAATTCTGTATCCCACAGAGCACTGCTACAGGCTTCCAGGTCTGTAGTTCACAGAGCAATGCTACAGGCTTCCAGTTCTGTATCCCACAGAGCAATGCTACAGGCTTCCAGTTCTGTATCCCACAGAGCAATGCTACAGGCTTCCAGTTCTGTATCCCACAGAGCAATGCTACAGGCTTCCAGTTCTGTATCCCACAGAGAAATGCTACAGGCTTCCAGTTCTGTAGCCCACAGAGCAATGCTACAGGCTTCCAGTTCTGTATCTCACAGAGCAATGCTACAGGCTTCCAGTTCTGTAGCCCACAGAGCAATGCTACAGGCCTCCATTTCTGGAGCTCACAGAGCAATGCTACAGGCTTCCAGTTATGTAGCCCACAGAGCAATGCTACAGGCCTCAATTTCTGGAGCTCACAGAGCAATGCTACAGGCTTCCAGTTCTGGAGCTCACAGAGCAAGGCTACAGGCCTCCAGTCCTTAGCTCACAGAGCAATGCTACAGGCCTCCAGTTCTGTAACTAACAGAGCAAAGCTACAGACCTATAGTCCTTTAGAAAACATAAAGCCAACACCACTGGAAATGGCAGTTAATCTGGAAACAAAGGTTCCACAGTACAACCAGAGAGAGCGAGAGAGAAGGAAAGGAGAAAGAAGGAGGATTGCATCTGCAATCTGCTATGTGGCTCTTACAGAAGGGGAACTGATGTTCTCGTGTGTGTGTGTCTTCTCTCAGGAAGAGAACTCTGACCTGTTCCACGCAGTTCCATGGTCCTGTGGAACTCTGGGGATCCTGGTTGCTGCAGAGATAAAGATCGTCCCGGCAAGGTATTGGGTTCGTCGGCAGTATGAGCCAATCAGAGGGCTGGAGAACATCTGCCGTCGTTTCAGTGAGGCGTCTGAGGACAAGAACAACACATTTGTAGAAGGACTGCAGTACTCACTTGACAAAGTTGTTATCATGACTGACATGGCTGAACCCGACAAGGTGAGAGAGAGAAATAGAGGAAGAATGATAAGGTACTCTCAGAAGGACAATGGAAGATCTAACCATATCCCTGCACTGTGTGTGTCTGTGTGTGTTTCAGATCAACAGGATCAGCCTGCACTATAAGCCGTGGTTCTTCAAGCACGTTGAGAGATACCTGACAGAGAACAACACAGCAGTGGAGTACATCCCTCTACGCCACTACTACCACAGACACACACGATCCATCTTCTGGGAGCTCCAGGTACACACATACACACACATACACACACACACACATACAACAAAATCTCATTTTATTTGTCACCTGCGCCGAATACAACAAGTGTAGACCTTACCATGAAATGCTTACTTACAAGCCCTTAACCAACAGTGCAGTTCAATAAGTTAAAATAATTACCAAATAAACTAAAGTAAAAAATAATAATAAAGTAACACAATAAAATAACAATAACGAGGCCACATGCAGGTTGATACCGGTACCGAGTCAGTACCTGGGGGTACAGGCCAGTTGAGGCAATCTGTACATGTAGGTAGGGGTGAAGTGACCATGCATAGACAAGCAAATGGAGGAGGGGGGTTGGTGTCAATGTAAATAGTCTGGTGGCCATTTTATTCATTGTTCCATGACTTTGGGTAGAAGCTGCCAAGGAGCCCCCCGGTCCTAGACTTGGCGCTCTGGTACCGCCTGCTGTGCGGTAGCAGAGGAAACAGTCCTCCTTATAGGCTGTCTCGTCATTGTTGGTTCTCAGGCCTACCACTGTTGTGTCGTCAGTAAACTTAATAATGGTGTTGGAGTCATGTTTTGCCACGCAGTCGTGGTTGAACAGGGAGTACAGGAGGGAACTAAGTACACACCCCTGAGGGGCCCCAGTGTTGAGGATCAGCGTGGCCGACGTGTTGTTGCCTACCCTTACCACCTGGGGGCTGTCCGTCAGGAAGTCCAGGATCCAGTTGCAGAGGGGGGTGTTTAGTCCCAGGGTCCTTAGCTTAGTGATGAGCTTCATGGGCACTATGGTGTTGAACGCTGAGCTGTAGTCAATGAACAGCATTTTCACATAGGTGTTCCTTTTGTCTAGGTGGGAAAGGGCAGTGTGGAGTGCGATTGAGATTGCGTCATCTGTTAGGGCGGTATGCACACTCAAGTGGGTCTAGGGTATCCGGGAGGATGCTGTTGATGTGAGCCATAACCAGCCTTGCAAAGCATTTCATAGCTACCGACGGGAGTGCTACGGGCAGTAATCATTTAGGCAGGTTACTTTCGCTTCCTTGGGCACAGGGACTATGGTGGTCTGTTTGAAACCTGTAGGTATTACAGACTCGGTCAGGGAGAGGTTGAAAATGTCAATGAAGACACTTGCCAGTTGGTCCGCGCATGATTTTAGTACACGTCCTGGTAATCCGTTTGGACCCGCGGCTTTGTGAATGTTGACCTGTTTAAAGGTCTTGCTCACATCGGCTACCAATCACGTTGTCACACAGTCATCCAAAACAGCTGGTGCTCTTGTGCATGCTTCAGTGTTGCTTGCCTCAAAGCGGGCATAAAAGTCATTTAGCTCGTCTGGTAGGCTCGCGTCACTGGGCAGCTCACTTCTGGGTTTCCCTTTGTAGTCCGTAATAGTTTTCAAGTCCTGCCACATCCGACGAGCGTCAGAGCCGGTGTAGTAGGATTCAATCTTCATCCTGTATTGACACTTTACTTTTTTGATGATTTCTTATTTTTTATAAGCGTCCGGATTAATGTCCCGCTCCTTGAAAGTGTCAGCTCTAGCCTTTAGCTCGATGCGAATGTTGCCTGTAATCCATGGCTTCTGGTTGGGACATGTACGTATGGTCATTGTGGGGATGATGTCGTCAGTGCACTTATTGATGAAGCTGATGACCACTTTCGTATTGAGCGATTCACTGGTACTTTAGTTTTAGCATGTAAGCAGGAATCAGGAGGATATAATTATGGTCAGATTTGGCAAATGGAGGGCGGGGGAGAGCTTTGTATGCATCTCTGTGTGTGGAGTAAAGGTGGTTTGTAGTTTTTTCCCCTCTGGATGCACATGTGACATGCTGGTAAAAATGTGGTAAAACTGCATTAAAGTCCCTGGCCACTAGGAGCGTCGCTTCTGGGTGAGCATTTTCTTGGTTGCTGATGGCCTTATACAGTTGTTTGAGTTCCAGCATCGGTCTGTGGTGGTTGGTAAATAGACGGCTACAAATAATATACGTTTCATCTTCAATGCCCTTGCTAATGGAAGGAGGTTTTCACTCAAAATCTCACGATACATGGCCCCATTCATTCTTTCCTTTACACGGATCAGTTGTTCTGGTCCCTTTGCAGAAAAACAGCCCCAAAGCATGATGTTTCCACCCCCATGCTTCACATTAGGTATGGTGTTCTTTGGATGCAACTCAGCATTCTTTGTCCTCCAAACACGACGAGTTGAGTTGTTACCAAAAACTTATATTTTGGTTTCATCTGACCATATGACATTCTCCCAATCTTCTTCTGGATCATCCAAATGCTCTCTAGCAAACTTCAGACGGTCCTGGACATGTACTGACTTAAGCAGGGGGACACGTCTGGCACTGCAGGATTTGAGTCCCTGGCGGCGTAGTGTGTTTGTTACTTTGGTCCCAGCTCTCTGCAGGTCATTCACTAGGTCCCCTCGTGTGGTTCTGGGATTTTTGCTCACTGTTCTTGTGATCATGTTGACCCCACGGGGTGAGATCTTGCGTGGAGCCCCAGATCGAGGGAGATTATCAGTGGTCTTGTATGTCTTCCATTTCCTAATAATTGCTCCCACCGTTGATTTCTTCAAACCAAGCTGCTTACCTATTGCAGATTCAGTCTTCCCAGCCTGGTGCAGGTCTACAATTTCGTTTCTGGTGTCCTTTGACAGCTCTTTGGTCTTGGCCATAGTGGAGTTTGGAGTGTGACTATTTGAGGTTGTGGACATGTGTCTTTTATACTGATAACAAGTTCAAACAGGTGCCATTAATACAGGTAGCGAGTGGAGGACAGAGGAGCCTCTTAAAGAAGAAGTTACAGGTCTGTGAGAGCCAGAAATCTTGCTTGTTTGTAGGTGACCAAGTACTTATTTTCCACCATAATTTGCAAATAAATTCATTAAAAATCCTACAATGTGATTTTCTGGATTTTTTTCCCTCATTTTGTCTGTCATAGTTGAAGTGTACCTATGATGAAAATTACAGGCCTCTCTTATTCTTTTAAGTGGGAGAACTTGCACAATTGGTGGCTGACTAAATACTGTTTTGCCCCACTGTACATACACATACATAAATATACACACACATACACACAGTGCATTAGACAGATGATACAAAGTGACCCTTTTATCCTGCAGATTTCAGCATGTCATCATCTCCTTCCCCAGAACATAACTCTGCATTAGTCTCCCTAATGTACACAGACACACACGCTGCCATTAGGAAGCCACGTGTGGTTTGCTGGTAATTGTTCCTTAACCTTAAATTATGTTTGAAATTATGGCAAGTTTTTCTCTGACAGTTATATGAGACATAGACGAGGGTCGTGTTCTGTGGGACATATAATAAACAATCTTTCTGAAATAGAAAACTAAAATGTGTTTCACTCCATTTCAAAACTGTTTTTCCTTACTGGACACAACTGTGGAGCTGGAAAGCTGATTGCTATAAACATGAATGTGTGTTTTTGTCTCGAGGACATCATCCCGTTTAGTAACCACCCAGTGTTCCGGTGGATGGTTCCTCCTAAGATCTCTCTGTTGAAGCTGACCCAGGGAGAGACCATCTGACAACTGTATGAGCATCACCATGTTGTGCAGGACATGCTGGTCCCCATGAAACACATCCAGACCGCTATCGCAAGCTTTCACCAGGACATCCATGTAAGACACACAGACACACACAAACTAGTACATTTCACATAAGACACATAGCATGCTTCCTCAACGTAACATACCCTAATACATTATACACACAAGTGTGACTGAGTTGGTTTATCTCATTTAGGGGTGTGAATGAGTTGGAACAGTATATCTCATTTTAGGGGAGTGACTGAGTTGGTATATCTCATTTAAGGGTGTAACTCTCTCACTGTAGGGGTGTAACTAAGTTGGTATGTCCCTCCTTGCAGGTGTACCCTCTTGGTTGTGTCCGTTCGTGCTCCCCCTGGCCCGGGGGATGGTTCATCCTAAAGGTGAGGAGGCAGAGCTATACGTGGACATCGGAGTGTACGGAGAACCCAGGGTTAAACACTTCATGTAGACAGCTGGAACAGTTTGTCAGAGAGGTGTGTGTGTGTGTGTGTGTGTGTGTGTGTGTGTGTGTGTGTGTGTGTGTGTGTGTGTGTGTGTGTGTGTGTGTGTGTGTGTGTGTGTGTGTGTGTGTGTGTGTGTGTGTGTGTGTGTGTGTGTGTGTGTGTGTTCCAGATGCTGTATGCTGATGAGTACATGGAGCGTAGTGAGTTCTGGGTAATGTTTGTCGAGATGTCAAAATCACCGGAGCTGGGCTGTCGGGATGCTTTCCCTGAGGTATACGACAAGATCTGCATAGCTGCACGACACTGACCTCTGACCACTAACCCCTGATCCTTTAACATCTGCCATCCCACTAGTAACATGATGAAGATTAGAGCCTTTAAGGAGTGTTCTCAGCCTGTTTGTATTGTAAAGCCCAGTGAATGTGCTGATGAAACAAATACAGCCATAACACCAGCCTGTTTAGATGTACATTAGCGTTCAAAGGTTTGGGGTCACTTCGAAATTACCTTGTTTTTGAAAGAAAAGCACATTTTTTTGTCCATTAAAATAACATCAAATTGATCAGAAATACAGTGTAGACATTGTTAATGTTGTAAATGACTATTGTAGCTGGAAACGGCCGATTAAAAAAAAAAAGGAATATCTACATAGGCGTACAGAGGCCCAATTTCAGCAACCATCACTCCTGTGTTCCAATGGCAGGTTGTGTTAGCTAATCCAAGTTTATCATTTTAAAAGGCTAATTGATCATTAGAAAACTGTTGTGTTAACTACACTGCTCAAAAAAATAAAGGGAACACTTAAACAACACAATGTAACTCCAAGTCAATCACACTTCTGTGAAATCAAACTGTCCACTTAGGAAGCAACACTGATTGACAATAAATTTCACATGCTGTTGTGCAAATGGAATAGACAACAGGTGGAAATTATAGGCAATTAGAAAGACACCCCCAATAAAGGAGTGGTTCTGCGGGTGGTGACCACAGACCACTTCTCAGTTCCTATGCTTCCTGGCTGATGTTTTGGTCACTTTTGAATGCTGGCGGTGCTTTCACTCTAGTGGTAGCGTGAGACGGAGTCTACAACCCACACAAGTGGCTCAGGTAGTGCAGCTCATCCAGGATGGCACATCAATGCGAGCTGTGGCAAGAAGGTTTGCTGTGTCTGTCAGCGTAGTGTCCAGAGCATGGAGGCGCTACCAGGAGACAGGCTAGTACATCAGGAGGCGTGGAGGAGGCCGTAGGAAGGCAACAACCCAGCAGCAGGACCGCTACCTCCGCCTTTGTGCAAGGAGGAGCAGGAGGAGCACTGCCAGAGCCCTGCAAAATGACCTCCAGCAGGCCACAAATGTGCATGTGTCTGCTCAAACGGTCAGAAACAGACTCCATGAGGTATGAGGGCCTGACGTCCACAGGTGGGGGTTGTGCTTACAGCCCAACACCATGTTGCCAGAGAACACCAAGATTGGCAAATTCGCCACTGGTGCCCTGTGCTCTTCACAGATGAAAGCAGGTTCACACTGAGCACATGTGACAGAGTCTGGAGACGCCTCCACATCTCCTGGCGTTGTACGAGATATTCAGTTTCTTGGTAATTTCTCACATGGAATAGCCTTCATTTCTCAGAACAAGAATAGACCGACGAGTTTCAGAAGAAAGTTCTTTGTTTCTGGCCATTTTGAGTCTGTAATCAAACCCACAAATACTCAACTAGTCTATAGAAGGCCAGTTTTATTGCTTCTTTAAATCAGCAAAACAGTTTTCAGCTGTGCATAACAATTGTAAAAGGGTTTTCTAATGATCAATTAGCCTTTTAAAATTATAAACTTGGATTAGCTAACACAACGTGCCATTGGAACACAGGAGTGATGGTTGCTGATAATGGGCCTCTGTGCTAGAGGTCGACCGATTATGATTTTTCAACGCCGATACCGATTATTGGAGGACCAAAAAATACCGATACTGATTTTAATCGACTGATTTTAATTGATTTATTTGTAATAATGACAATTACAACAATACTGAATGAACATTTATTTTAACTTAAAATGATACATCAATCAAATCAATTTAGCCTCAAATAAATAATGAAACATGTTCAATTTGGTTTAAATAATGCAAAAACAAAGTGTTGGAGAAGAAAGTAAAAGTGCAAAATGTGCCATGTAAGAAAGCTAATGTTTAAGTTCCTTGCTCAGAACATGAGAACATATGAAAGCTGGTGGTTCCTTTTAACACGAGTCTTCAATATTCCCAGGTAAGAAGTTTTAGGTTGTAGTTATTATAGAAATTATAGGACTATTTCTCTCTATACGATTTGTATTTCATATGCCTTTGACTATTGGATGTTCTTATAGGCACTTTAGTATTGCCAGTGTAACAGTATAGCTTCCATCCCTCTCCTCGCCGCCACCTGGGCTTGAACCAGGAACACATCGACAACAGCCACCCTCGAAGCAGCGTTACCCATGCAGAGCAAGGGGAACAACCACTCCCAAGTGTCAGAGCGAGTGACGTTTGAAACGCTATTAGCGCACACCCCGCTAACTAGCTAGCCATTTCACATCGGTTACACCAGCCTAATCTCGGGAGTTGATAGGCTTGAAGTCATAAACAGCGCAATGTTTGAAGCATTGCGAAGAGCTGCTGGCAAAACGCATGAAAGTGCTGTTCGAATGAATGCTTACGAGCCTGCTGGTGCCTACCATCGCTCAGTCAGACTGCTCTATCAAATCATAGACTTAATTATAACATAATAACACACAGAAATACGAGCCCTAGGTCATTAATATGGTCAATTCCGGAAACTATCATTTCGAAAACAAAACGAACTGTTCCGTATTTTATCTAACGGGTGGCATCCCTAAGTCTAAATATTTATGTTACATTGTACAACCTTCAATGTTATGTCATAATTACGTACAATTCTGGCAAATTAGTTTGCAATGAGCCAGGCGGCCCAAACTGTTGCATATAGCCTGACTCTGCGTGCAATGAACGCAAGAGAAGTAACACAATTGCACCTGGTTAATATTGCCTGCTAACCTTTCTTTTAGCTAAATATGCAGGTTTAAAAATATATACTTCTGTGTATTTATTTTAAGAAAGGCATTGATGTTTATGGTTAGGTACACGTTGGAGCAACGACAGTCCTTTTTCGCAAATGCGCACCGCATCGATTATATGCAACGCAGGACACGCTAGATAAACTAGTAATATCATCAACCATGTGTAGTTATAACTAGTGATTATGATTCATTATTTTTATAAGATATATTTAATGCTAGCTAGCAATTTACCTTGGCTTCTTACTTGCGTAACAGGCAGTTAACTGTAAGGTTGCAAGATTGAATCCCTGAGCTGACGAGGTAAAAGTCTTGTCGTTCTGCACCTGAACAAGGCAGTTAACCCACCGTTCCTAGGCCGTTATTGAAAATAAGAATGTGTTCTTAACTGACTTGCCTCGTTAAATAAAGGTGTAAAAAAAATAATAATAATAATAATCTGCAAAATCGGCATCTAAAAATACCGATTTCCGATTGTTATGAACTTGAAATCGGCCCGAATTAATCAACTATTCTGATTAATCGGTCGACCTCTACTCTGTACGCACATGTAGATATTCCATAAAAAAATTAGCCATTTCCAGCTGCAATAGTCATTTACAACATTAACAGTGTCTACACTGTATTTTTGTTATTTTGATGGACAAAATGTTTTGCTTTTCTTTAAAAAACAAGGACATTTCTAATTGACCCCAAACTTTTGAACAGTAGTGTACAACTTCTGACCTCTAACCCCAACCAACACCTGCCTGTTCTGACCTCTAAACCCCTAACATGTTCTGACCCCCAACCCTAACCTGGTTATTTCTACTGCCTGGCAGAGAGAAAGGAGATCACTGCTATTGTCCACAAATGTTTTTGTTGGTGTATGATGATAATAAAGTTTGTTTTGTCAACAGCAAATCTCTACTACTTTCTACCAAACATAAAAACATCTCATGTTGATCAATATTGATTTTAATATAGTTGAAAAACTAAACTTGAAATCTGATGGGTTGTAAAAACATGTATCCGGAGTCTTTGTTCCATGCTGCTTCGATGTGTGTGTGTGTGTGTGTCTAAGCTGATTTCATCAAAGTGTTCCTTCCAGGCTGCACCAGGAAACTCAGTCTGTCCACCGGAACATTTATCGCACGCAACCTCTCCCTGAAACACACAGAGACACACACACAACACAACAATCACTGTATACTGATAGAAAATGTGATATTTATTTAATTTCAGGTGAGGTATCACCTGTATGTGTATGTGTATGTGTGTGTGTCTTACTGTGTGTGTTTGTCTCTGTCTGGTTTGTGAAGATATCTCTGTGTCCGGGAACTGAAGGAGGAGGTGTAGCCATTGTCAGTCTTACTACACCCCTTTTCTGCAATGTCATAACGACCAGGACCAACCATGCTCTGATTGGAAGAAAGGATGTTACAGTTTACGGGACAGGGTTAGAGGTCAGAGTTAGAGGTGAAGGTTAGGCTTAACTCACATAATTTCCGTTCTGCAATCTTTCTGTCCTACGGCTGGCACGGGGGGCAGAGGAGAGGAAGGGGGGATGGGTGTGACTCTCTGGGCGGGACTGTGGAGAGACGACCTTATACCAGCCTGGCCCTGGGAACGTCTGAGGGGAGAGGGATAGAAAGGAGGAATAGAGGGAGAAGAGAGAGATATTATATTTGTTCTTTCACTTTTTGGGGCAGCGGTTGGATGTTAAAGGTTAGCTAGAACGGTTGGAGAGCATTGGGGCAGGGTTAGGGTTCAAAGGTTAGGGTACTCACAGCAGGTCGAGGGCATTGGGACAGGGTGCTGTGGTAGATTCTCTCTGTTGGAACAACTGGGTACTGATCCAACATTCCAAACACACCGTGGTTCCGCTTTTCACGACGACACAACTCCTCTCCAAAGCCCCCACACCCACTGGGGTACTCCCCTGGAGTTAGATTTACACACTTCTACACATGTACACACACACGATAAGTTGATGGTGGTCCCTCACAATTTGATGTGTTCTGAGGTGTGTGTGATGTGAGTGTGTTACCGGGGTAGCGAAGTATCCAGCGGTGATGGGTTTGTCTCGTGGTCCAGTGAAGAGATCATATGCGCCTCTCCTGCTGCTGCCGCTGGCCAACAACACCTCTGTGCTGCTCTTTAGAGTATAGGTACAGGGACTCAGCCCACAGTCCTACACAGATGCACACACAGTTAGTTGTAGTATAGCGAGTTTTATAAACTGTGTGGTTCGAGCCCTGAATGTTGATTGGTTGACAGCCATGATGGTATATCAGACCGTTTAGCACAGGCATAACAAAACATTTATTTTCAATGCTCTAATTATGTTGGTAACCAGTTTATAATAGCAATAAGGCACCTTGGGGTTTGTGGTATATGGCCAATATACCACGGCTAAGGGCTGTATCCAGGCACTCTGCGTTGTGTGGCGCTTAAGAACATCACTTAGCCGTGGTATATTGGCCATATACCACACCCCCTCGTGCATTATTGTGTAAGTAACCTATACCTTGTTGTTTTCAGTTATAGTGTTGTGTTTATGTTTGTCATACTGTACTGTTGCCTTCTGGGAAGCGTTGCAGTGAGGAGCCGAGGTGCATGCTAGGAGCCCCATTTAACCCCGACCTCTTCTCCTCCAGCGCTGCCCATGGAATACCCCCATTACCATAGCAACCAGGGCCTGGCGTCCAGCTCTTTAAACACAGAGTTTGAGAAGGGGTTGGGGTGTAAGGCACTTTGAGTATCACGGAGAAAGATTTATCATAGTAGTTTGTAGCCAGTTTACACCTGCTATTAACATGGTGTTAACATGTGACCTACCAACAGTATGCTGAGTATAACATATTGTGTCCTCCTGCCCTCTAGAGCTGCACTGTGGTACCTCTGTGTGTGTGTGTTGTGGTACCTGTGCATTTCTGAACCGCTCTTCCCTGCTGTCACACACTCCTCTCACACTGCCTGGTTTCTTCTGCAGCTCCTCTATAAAGTCTGCTACTCTGTAGGTTCCTGGACCCACTTTAGTTTTCTATGGGACAGACAGAGAGACAGAGGTTAGGGGTCAGGTGTGTGTGTGTGTGTGTGTGTGTGTGTGTGTGTGTGTGTGTGTGTGTGTGTGTGTGTGTGTGTGTGTGTGTGTGTGTGTGTGTGTGTGTGTGTGTGTGTGTGTGTGTGTGTGTGTGTGTGTGTGTGTGTGTGTGTGCGCACATGCGTGTGTGTGTGTGACCCACCAGGAAGCGTTTGTTTTCCCAGGCCTCCCTATAGAGGAGGTGAGGTATGGCTGCCAACCTGGCAGTCTCCTGGGCCCTCTGCCACCCCGGCCCTTTGGCCCGCTCTGCCACCGACCGTTTACTGAAGTCCCCATGGCCTGCAGCATCATAGGACCCTGGGCCCAGCCGCCTCTCCTGACAAACAACACACATATCCTTATAAGTGAAAAAGTTTGTTATGATTTTGAAGCATAGAGAGGACGTTTGAGAGAGAGAAAGAGTTATTTCACTTTTGTTTATTATTTATTTCACTTGCTTTGGCAATGTAAACATATTGTAATGAAACAGGCAGGGAGCAGGTCACCAACCCTCGAACTTCTAGCCCGAGGTCAGGCACGCTATCGAATGTGCCGCAAAAGCATGCTCGTGCAGCAGGGTCGATTTCCTCGCTTATAAACCCAGGGTCAGGGTCGTTACAATATGTTTCCCATGCCAATAAAACCCATTGAATTGAGGGGGAGAGAGAGGTTGGGAGTTACAAGTCATACCAGGTCATTGGTCATCTTTTTGCAGTAGGAGATCTCTGTGTAGGTCCCTACTCTCTTATTGGCTGGATGGACCGCTGACACATCAAACCTGCAAACGCACATTGCAGTAAGACATCAGGCCGGAAGTGCTACGGATAACAACATCCATATTGTTTTCCTTATTAATCTTCACGATTCCGCATGTCCTTTTGGCGCTTGTCTAATGTCTTACCTCGATGTCTGTGTTCCAAACGGGGCTCCTTTGAACTTTTTTTCAGCCATTGTTTATTTTAGCCTCCCCTGACACAAGAAATGAAACCTGTGTATTTGACAGACGTAGCTATGGCAACAGTGACGTATACGAATATCCCATAACGTATTGTTGATAGAATTCGCGTTGCTAGGAGATACTATCTTTATTCTCTTTTTATACAGCAGCACTCTGGCAGGCAGGGTTGCGATCTCCAGTTTGCTGCCGGATTGGCTACTTTCAAAACGATGTCGCCGGTCAAACTGTATTGATCGCGGGCTGCAGGTTTTTGGGCTACTTCTAAATTGCACCGCGGCCGCCATGGGATTTTTCTTTCAAATATTTCACTGTGACCTGCTGCTGCTAACTATCAGGTAGTAAGGCCGCGGAGTTGCTGAGTGTGTTAGTGGTGGGGAGGGGGCGGAGGGGTGTACGTATGTTGAGACTGAGCGCCGCAGCAGGCAGAAGTCACATGAGCAGCACGCTCGCACGGCATGACAACTTTTTACCAGTTGTAGGTAGATTGTCATTATGGAGACACATATTCCCAACCCTTTTTCCATAAAACATATTAACGCGCTATGAACTGACGCGCATCAGGAAATAAGGCGTCAGTGCACAGACACAAACTACTTTAGGCGCTCTAGAGCGCATTAGATAAAGTCGTTCGGAGGTGGTTTAAACTGGATTCATTTGTCGACTTTTCTTATGGAAAACCACATCAATAAAATGTTTTACGTATGCTCCGTTCTTGGGTCTCGAGTGCTGCGCGATTGGGAATTTTAAATTGAAGATTTGGAACTCATTTGCATGCTTCTGACATGGGGAAAAGTACACTATGAAACTGACATTGAATGTGGAGAGTAATACATCTGTTGACGATGTCACTGATTGGAGTCGTTGCAAGTCAATTTGTGCCACTTGTGTAGCCTACCGGAGCTGGCAAATTTGATTTAATAAATAGGCTATAACTTCAGTGTATTGTTGTTGTAGCCTTGTGTTATTATGCAATTATTAATGGCCATGTTTAGTTAATGCAATTGGAAGTTATCAATCATGATCACAACTCTATCAGCTGTTAGAATAGTGTAACGACCCTGGATTTTATAACCGCGGAAATCGACTATGCCGCACGAGCATGCTTTTTTCCCCGAAGGTCGAGGGTTCGAGACCTGCTCCCTGCTGTTTCATTACATTGGTGTCAGAAGTGGGATACCCAGGGTCGTACAATATCCGCAGAGTACGACCCTGCCTCACACAGGAAGCGGCGCAGGTCCTAATCCAGGCACTTGTCATCTCCCGTCTGGATTACTGCAACTCGCTGTTGGCTGGGCTCCCTGCCTGTGCCATTAAACCCCTACAACTCATCCAGAACGCCGCAGCCCGTCTAGTGTTCAACCTTCCCAAGTTCTCTCACGTCACCCCGCTCCTCCGCTCTCTCCACTGGCTTCCAGTTGAAGCTCGCATCCGCTACAAGACCATGGTGCTTGCCTACGGAGCTGTGAGGGGAACGGCACCTCAGTACCTCCAGGCTCTGATCAGGCCCTACACCCAAATAAGGGCACTGCGTTCATCCACCTCTGGCCTGCTCGCCTCCCTACCACTGAGGAAGTACAGTTCCCGCTCAGCTCAGTCAAAACTGTTCGCTGCTCTGGCTCCCCAATGGTGGAACAAACTCCCTCACGACGCCAGGACAGCGGAGTCAATCACCACCTTCCGGAGACACCTGAAACCCCACCTCTTTAAGGAATACCTAGGATAGGATAAAGTAATCCTTCTCACCCCCCCCCCCCCTTAAAATATTTAGATGCACTATTGTAAAGTGGTTGTTCCACTGGATGTCATAAGGTGAATGCACCAATTTGTAAGTCGCTCTGGATAAGAGCGTCTGCTAAATGACTTAAATGTAAATGTAATTAAATGGTCGTTACAATACATTCGATTGAAGGTAACAGTCAATCAGATTAGTCTACAGGTTTAAAACAACAACAAAAAACACTGGCTGTTGACAAGCATAGGCCTATTCAGTTCATATCCATATGATTAATATACGATTTAGTGATTGAAATTAAGACCCCATCCTCGGTAGCCTCCTCCAGCAGGCTATCGAACAACAGAAGCACTTCTTAACTCTAAATCGCCTCGCTATTCATGTTATATACATTAGTCTGTCAATATGAACTAAGCAAGCTTGCCTAAGCTATTGTAGGCTATAGGCTACCTGCGATTAACATAACTAAACCAAATTGAATTACAATCATAAACTCAGATTTTAGTAGGCCTAGCCTATGCCTATTGAAATGACAAGTCAATCTCGTTAATAGGCCATATATAATCGTTTGTATAACAACGGCACAATCACCAGAAAATAGTTTTAACATTATTTTGACGTTCGTCCAAGTGCTTCTTGCACAGAGATTTCGAGATGATCTGTCCAACTTTCATCCCTCAAACTCTCCTGTTGGATTTATCTATAGTTATGCACATACACATACGGGATTAATATACAATCATAGCAGTCAAACTAGTTAAATCAACATCCATTGATGGAACATTATTTGGCGACATATTGAAATTCCTTTATTAGTAACGGTTAGCTCGCAATAATTAGACCAATTATTTTAATGGAAAACCAAATTTAGCTTCTTATGTCGTTACAAATGACTTTGATATTCTTAATTAATTTGCTCGATAACGTAATGGAAAAAGGGTTCATTGGCTAAATGTGGCAACTCGTCTTGCTGCAGCAAAAACAATGTGGGCTAGTTTGTAAGGTTTTTAGTAGTCATTGCGAGTAAAGTCTTAGCTATACCTGGCAACCCTGGCAGGGCGGTTCCGGACGTGCGATTCTTCGAATGTGCTGTTCCGGACATGCGATATCAGCTTCTTGACATCATCCTCATGATGCTGGAGACAATAAACAGGAAAATAGCCTACAAGAAACTCTCGTCATACAAAGTTGAATACCAGTAAATTATATATCAAACTCATGGAAATCCCTAGTTAGTTGCAGTAGCAGTGCGTGAGTAAAATCACTGGGGAAGCCAAGCAAGAATAAAAAAACATTATAGCCAATGGGTTGTTATAATTGTGTTGTTTGCTCTAAAACCTGTTAGTTCATATGGCTTGTTATATAGGCCTAAGGCCGATACAATATGAAGACGCTGGCAGAATAATTCACACCTTTGTTTCTTCACAAAACCAGAGCAACCACTGTTGGATGAAGTGCACAAAGCTTATTGCATGTAACAAACACTTACATGACCTACAGCATGGTCAGGTAAGTTAATGTTCCCAACATTTTCAGACCACTAAACAACTATGGATTTAAAACCAAGGAGAGTTACCACAAGTTTCAAAGATAATAGGAGCTGCCTCCACTATTCCAGCACCATTTCAACTTCAACATTTCAACATAATCAAATCATCTATGCATAGTCTAATACAATGACAACTAAAATATACCAAAAACAATTTAGTCCAATCAACTTAAGCTAAATATGATGTGGCTGTCCATGGTTGTGATTTGTGTGTTTGTGCATGCGTGTGCGTTTGTGCAAGTAGAAAAACATGTTGACTCGCCCTACTTGTAGAGAAATGCCAATGCCATCCTCCTATCTTTCATTTTGAAAAATGGTCTCTGTCATACAGTTCAAGCTTTTATTTTATGTTGTCCCGCTACCTGGCTAAAATGCTTGTTCGCTAGCCTAACTTAATTTCATGTTCATCGTTAGCTAGTTAACATTGGCCTTCTACATCTAGCTACATATTGAACTTTCATCCTGTCCAACTAGGGGCACAATGTATGCATTTATGGTTTGATCAGAATCATTGGCCAGTACGGAGAATTAACTAAAACCACAAGTGCAAATCCTTATCTCCATTGCTAATTTAGAAAAGGTACCGTTTTAGCAAGCTAGCAACTGGAGGACAACAACACCATGAGATGCAACAATTCAAGTTGTTTCTGTCAATGAAATATGCTCTCAATGCAATGTGATTGGAGAGAAGCCAAATCCAAACACTTTTTTTTTGGTGCGCCAAAAAAAGAAGACCATTTAGCTGAATGCTGATTGGCTTTTATTATTTATTTTTATCAAGGGAGGCCAAATGCTTGCTGGCTTCCCTTGCATGCAATGCTACTAGTGGCAACAATCTCATTCTCTTTTGGACAAGACAGCATCAGATAGATGGCCTACACATGCAGAGACAGAGGGGCGCTGAATGAAAATTATGAAACACAGAGATGAAAGATAAATGATTTCATATGTTTTTTGGGGGAAGTCTGGCTTTATCAGGAATCAAGGTAAGTGTAGACTGTGTGACGTAACAATGATTATTGTAACAGCAGGGGCGGGCAAACAAGAGGTCAAGGTAGGCAGGAGAATCCAGAGTAGAGGCCAAGGTACAGGACGGCAGGCAGGCTCAGGTCAGGCAGAGGTCGGTAATCCAGAGGTGGAGCAAAGGTAAAGGACGGCAGTCAGGGTCAGGCGCAGGCAGTGGTCAGGCGGGCGGGTACAGGGTCAGGACAGGCAAGGGTCAAAAACCAGGAGGACGAGAAAAGAGAAACTGGAACAAGCAGGAGCTGAGACCCAAAATGCTGGTAGGCTTGAACAAATGAGACGAACTGGCAACAGACAGACAGAAAACACAGGTAGATATACACAAGGGATAATGGGGAAGATGGGCGACACCTGGAGGAGTGTGGAAGCAAGCACAAGGACAGGTGAAACAGATCAGAGCGTGACAGGCTTCCCCTGGCATCCACGAATACATGCCACTGGTTAGTTGAGCATGCATAGGCTACAGACTTAATATACCTTAGTGGCTACAGAACATGAAGTCTATTCTACAATTGTCCTGCAGGGACTCCTCAACTTCAAACTGCAAAATGCACACCAACCCCAGTTTTATGTTCAAGAGACGAGTTCAACCAGTAATATATCTTTCAATAAAATGATTTCAGTATAATTTCTGATGGGTGTTTCCTGTATGGTGAAATACCCTAGCATTTTATGAGAGCAAAGATCATTTACTGATAATGCGTTATTGTATGTCTTGTATTCATGAGCTAACAAGTAAGCTTCACCCGGAGTCTGTATTACATTTAATATGCTTCTGAATGTTCTTCTTCCTAAATAGATTTGCAATCAGCTAATTTGGTGTTAATAGCCAGCAATCAGCTGGAAGAGTAGAGCTACCCTCCACAGGCAGACCAAGTGTAATGTGTGAACCCATGTTTCTCATGAACAATCAATGATTGAATTTTAACCTAAGATGTGCTTGACAAAAACCTTCACTGGTGAAAAATGTACCACATTATAGGTAATGTATCCAGGGCAGTGTGAATGGTTAATCATGACAGTTTCCCTGAATTGTAAAAGTGTAATGTTACATTAGGTCTACCTTCATCTTTGTTATGTTACCTTAGTACTGTAGAAGCTGATGTGTCCCCCAAATGGCACCCTATTCCCTATAGGGCTCTGGTCAAAGGTAGTGCACTATGTATGGAATAGAATGCCATTTGGGACAGAATCACTGATACTTGTAATAAAGGTATTATTAACTGTAAACACCCAGAAGAGAAGTGTCAGCTGTCTTCCTTGACCTCAGTGTGACCTGTGGTGGAGCATAAGTCTGAAGGTGTCAGCTCTCCAGGTTGGGAAAAGTACTAAAAATATGTTCATATATGCTACAAACCTCTTACGAGTGGGTTGTTACAAGGATGTACTGTATTATCAATTATTGTCAATTATATTATTTTGTCTGGCCAAATTCCCCTTAGGCTCTACCCTTGTTGAGGGATCTGAATTTGATCACTCGGTTGTCGCTGAGAATTTTCCTGTGTCGCATGATTGACATAAATTCACTGAAACGCTGCAATAACACACGGTTATATTAACACTATTGCACTTTTCAAGTCGCCTGATTTTGGCCAGCTAATAGCCTAACCACTGATCAAGCAACATTACATCAGAGGAAAAGTGTGACTGGACTAAACGTTAAGATCCTGTTGCTGCATGATTATTGTGCTGCAACAATACTGGTCATTTTAAGATCCCATCTGTGCAGTAAAGCAGGCCCACTGGGTAAACAAAACAAGACTGGGTCTGTGTGTTTATCTTCCCGAGGTCTGCCTCCCTCTCACATTATCAAACCTCTTCCAATTCTCTGAGGCTTGGACAAATAGTGCTGACACTGCTGCGCACGCACTGCTGTTCTCACATCATTCTGCTCTTTGGGCAGGCTATCTGTACTGTTGGTGACAACTGTTATAGGGCTGTTACATTTTTAAAGGTGGGCAGGGAGAGTTTTAGCTAGCAGCTGTGTGTGTCATAGTTTAACCAATAAAACCTGGTAGTGGCCACACCAAGGTCTGTTTGATTCCATTGTTGGACTGCTCCTTCAACTTTAATGTCTGACCACTGGGACTTTGACTGAGCCAGCAGCACAGCTTTCACTCTTTCTTAGTTCTGTTCTTATCCTCAGGAGGGGATGTTGGTGTGGATCCTGTTTCTGCTCTGCCAGGTGGGGGCACCTGCTCTGGCACAAGACCTCTGCCAGCGCGGTGAGTGACTCAGAGTAGCTAGGTTTATAAGATGCTCACATCCTCATAGCTGGAATTACTTGGTGTTTGGTTTTTATTATTTAGTTTGTAAGTATTACAATTTGTACAATACCAGTGTATTGCTTCCCTGAATGTTTGTTTCAGCTAATATTCCAATAGTTTAATGTAGGGAGAAAGACAGTTTAATATGTCAGCTGATCAGAGTCTTGAGGAAGAAGGTACTGGTTGTGAGTGTTTTCATGACTTCAAATGGTCTACACAGGATGTTGTTATCTTGTCTTTGCATTAAATGTGGCTAGTTTAACAGCAGCGAGTGCCTGAGTGGGCAGAGGGTGAACACGCAGTAAATATGAAAATACTTTATGGTTTGTGGTACAGATAGTGTCCTTCATACTGTCCTGATAAAGAACTGTGAGACTAGATGAGCAGGGTGTCCTATTCACTGTTTGTTTAGTTGGTGTCCTGTTTTTTGTTATTGTACTGTTTGTTTCATTGGTGTCCTGTTTTTTTGTTATTATACAGCTTATATAAACCGATGTGACTCAAGTCAACATCTTCGTGACTTATTAGACTAGACTATTGTATTCTGTTTCATGGTGTCTAAAACATTGAGCATACAATATTTGAGGTAGGGGAGAGAGATAAAAAAAACTGTTATTCTCTCTTTAGATGCTCCAAACGGCTACAAAGTGCGCATCAGCCTCAAAACTGCTTTGGGAGAGGATGCTGTGAGTACTATGCTTACCAAAAGATACAGCAGATTATTCAATTATTTTCAGAAATGTTCTCTGAAATCAGTGATATGCTCTAAAATACAGATGGGGTCCTATCGATCAAGAGCTTTGAAATACTATTCATTTATTATTTTCAACATTTTCAACACAGAAAAATGTGTTTGAATATTGTGATTGGTGATGAGATTATACTTTTTTTGTCTGCAGTATGAATGGAATCAGAGTGAAATGTTCTTTTTCCAAGCTACTATGGCCTTTGCCATGAGGAGGCACTTCCAAATGGAAACATACAAGTAAGAATATCCACAGTGCCGAATAATGTCTGACACATTATTTAAGCAGTCTCTGTTTGAACTCAATACAAAGCACATGCTACAGTACATCAGCATGTAGTACATTATAAATTGGGTTGTTTGAGCCCTGAATGCTGATTGGCTGACAGCCGTGGTATATCACTGTATACCACAGGTATGACAAAATGTTTATTTTTACTGCTCTAATTAAGTTGGTACGCAGTTTATAATAGTAATAAGGCACCTCGGGGGTTTGTTGTATATGGCCAAATATGTTTTTTCACTTCTAAAAAAAAAAGGTTTATTTCCAGCCTTCCTGTGAGCATGTTTTATGACTTCTGTTTAAGTCAATAAAATTGTCTTCCTGGTGTGTTGTGTAATGCTGTCATCATGGCATTTCTGGCATTATGATGTTTGTGGGACTTTTCCAGTGTCGACAACATTATCCTGTGTGTTCAGACTTCGAGGGTGTCCTTCTGGTTTGTGGTGACATCACCAGACAACACCACCATGCTTATTCCTAAGGCAGATGTGGAGAAAGCTGTAAGGTAATGCTCTGGTCTACTTTAAAATAAAATGTTCTGGTCTACACCTGTAGATAAAACTAAAGTAAGAAAATGAACATAAGCAACCACCTGAATACCTTATAAAACAGAAAATAGATATTATGCTTGCACTGTGAAACACAAGGCAAGCGGTATTTAGACAGATTCAAGTACAGTTTGAGATAACAGACCTGTAAAAGAAGAGATGTACTATCTGGACCTAAATTAACCCCTTCTATAACCAACAGGATGTCAAGGCATCGCATCAACAATGCCTTCCTCCTGTCAGATAGGACCCTGGAGTTTCTAGGAATCTACCCTACACTAGCAGCGCAAGTCAACCCTGACACCCCTCCTTGGCTCATCGTGTTTGGAGTGGTCATAGGTGCTGTGTGTGCTGGAATCATTGCCCTGCTCGTATCCTCTCTGCTTCAAAAGAGACGGTAAGTCCACCCTTTGACAATACTTCAGTCTTTCTGTTCATAATGATATGTTTGGTTATTTAACTGGTGTTGATGGTTCATCTTGATCTAGGAAAGAGAAAGGGATGACAGAGGATGGGCAGGATGAAGAGGACATGCAGGTGAAAGGAGTGGAGAATGGCATCAACCTGGATGGCACTTACAATAGAGGATTCACAGATGATGATCGCTTTACAAAGCTGTAAATGCTTTTCCGGTACAATGCTGCCAAGTAAGCACTCCAAAGACCCTTTTATGCACTGTGTCTACAGTAAAACAGACTCTAGCCACAAGGTAAATAAATAAGTGAAAAGAACAGTAAGACGTGTAGCCTTCAACCTATGTGAATTCAATGTGAAATCAACAAAACATGTCACCATGACATTGGATTTAGGTTAAAAGTTTTGTGGAAAAAAATACAAAATTCCCTTATGTTGATGACTGTTTTAAAATCCAATCAGTTTTCCACATTGATTTAACTTCATCGCATTGAATGTTTGTGGAATCAACAACGTTGATTCAAGCAGTTTTTGCCCAGTGGGTTCAATCCAATTGTAAATGTATGAAAAGGTCTATTGCATATTTGTTTATACTCAATGAATGAATAAACATTATCTCAGTGGTAGTTTATAAATCAAGCACAAGATTATATGGTTGGGTTTCCTTTTTCCTTTATTTTTGTGGTAGGCTATATGGCGAATATCACAATTCAGTTACAGTTGAAGTCGGAAGTTTACATACACCTCAGCCAAATACATTTAAACTCAGTTTTTAAACTCAGACATTTAATCTTAGTAAAAAATTCCCCGTCTTAGGTCAGTTAGGATCACCACTTTATTTTAAGAATGTGAAATGTCAGAATTATAGTAGAGAGAATGATTTCTTTCAGCTTTTATTCTATCACATTCCCAGTGGGTCAGAAGTTTACATACACTCAATTATTATTTGGTAGCATTGCCTTTAAATAGTTTAACTTGGGTCAAACGTTTCGGGTAGCCCTCCACAAGCTTCCCACAATAAGTTGGGTTGTAACTGAGTCAGGTTTGTAGGCCTCCTTCCTCGCACACGCTCTTTCAGTTCTGCCCACCAATTTTCTATAGGATTGAGGTTAGGGCTTTGTGATGGACACTCCAATACCTTGACTGTGTTGTCCTGAAGCCATTTTCCCACAACCTTGTAAGTATGCTTGGGGTCATTGTCCATTTGGAAGACCCATTTGCGACCAAGCTTTAACTTCCTGACTGATGTCTTGAGATGTTGCTTCAATATATCCACATAATTTTCCTACCTCATGATGCCATCTATTTTGTGAAGTGCACTAGTCCCTCCTGCAGGAAAGCACCCCCACAACATGATGCTGCCATCCCCGTGCTTCACAGTTGTGATGGTGTTCTTCGGCTTGCAAGCATCCCCCTTTTTCCTCCAAACATAACGATGGTCATTATGGCCAAACAGTTATATTGTTGTTTCATCAGACCAGAGGACATTTCTCCAAAAAGTATGGTCTTTGTCCCCATGTGCATTTGCAAACCGTAGTCTGGCTTTTTATGGTGGTTTTGGAGCAGTGGCTTCTTCTTTGCTGAGCGGCCTTTCAGGTTATGTCGATAGAGGACTCGTTTTTACTGTGGATATATAGATACTTTGTACCGGTTTCCTCCAGCATCTTCACAGGGTCCCTTGCTGTTGTTCTGGGATTGATTTGCACTTTTCGCACCAAAGTACATTCATCTAAAGGGGACAGAACACGTCTCCTTCCTGAGCAGTATGATGGCTGCGTGATCCCATGGTGTTTATACTGGGCGGCAGGTAGCCTAGTGGTTAGTGCGTTGGACTAGTACACCGAAATGGTTGCGAGATTGAATCCCCGAACTGACAAGGTAAAAATATGTTGTTCTGCCCCTTAACAAGGCAGTTAACCCACTGTTCCTAGGCTGTCATTGAAATAAGAATTTGTTCTTAACTGGCTTGCCTAGTTAAAATAAAATAAATACTTGCGTACTATTGTTTGTACAGGTGAACGTAGTACCTTCAGGCAATTGAAAGTTGCTCCCAAGGATGAACCAGACTTGTGGAGGTCTACAAAACCTTTTCTGGAGTCTTGGCTGATTTCTTGTTATTTTCCAATAATGTCAAGTTTGAAGGCAGGTCTTGAAATACAGCCACAGGTACACTTGTGACTTAAATGATGTCAATTAGCCTATCAGAAGCTTCTAAAGCCATGACATCATTTCTGGAATTTTTCAAGCTGTTTAAAGGCACAGTCAACTTGGTGTATGTAAACTTCTGACCCACTGGAATTGTGATACAGTGAAATAATCTGTAAACAATTGTTGTAAAAATGACTTGTGTCATGCACAAAGTAGATGTCCTAACCAACTTGCCAAAACTATAGTTTGTTAACAAGAAATTTGTGGAGTGGTTGAAAAACAAGTTAATGACTCCAACCTAAGTGTATGTAAACTTCCAACTTCAACTGTACAGTATGGGCTTTAGTTAAGCATTTCTGCAAACCAAGGAGGTGACAATGGTCTACAATTTTAATATTGTCAAAACTGTGAAGTTATAGAAAGAATCCATAAGCATGTTCATTTAGAGATCATGAATGCTTCTTCTCAGTGATCGCAGATCTGAAAATAATCCAAATGGAGCAACAGTTCAATAAATTTACATTTACATTTAAGTCATTTAGCAGACGCTCTTATCCAGAGCGACTTACAAATTGGTGCATTCACCTTATGACATCCAGTGGAACAACCACTTTACAATAGTGCATCTAAGTATTTTAAGGGGGGGGGGGAGAAGGATTACTTTATCCTATCCTAGGTATTCCTTAAAGAGGTGGGGTTTCAGGTGTCTCCGGAAGGTGGTGATTGACTCCGCTGTCCTGGCGTCGTGAGGGAGTTTGTTCCACCATTGGGGAGCCAGAGCAGCGAACAGTTTTGACTGAGCTGAGCGGGAACTGTACTTCCTCAGTGGTAGGGAGGCGAGCAGGCCAGAGGTGGATGAACGCAGTGCCCTTATTTGGGTGTAGGGCCTGATCAGAGCCTGGAGGTACTGAGGTGCCGTTCCCCTCACAGCTCCGTAGGCAAGCACCATGGTCTTGTAGCGGATGCGAGCTTCAACTGGAAGCCAGTGGAGAGAGCGGAGGAGCGGGGTGACGTGAGAGAACTTGGGAAGGTTGAACACTAGATGGGCTGCGGCGTTCTGGATGAGTTGTAGGGGTTTAATGGCACAGGCAGGGAGCCCAGCCAACAGCGAGTTGCAGTAATCCAGACGGGAGATGACAAGTGCCTGGATTAGGACCTGCGCCGCTTCCTGTGTGAGGCAGGGTCGTACTCTGCGGATGTTGTAGAGCATGAACCTACAGGAACGGGCCACCGCCTTGATGTTAGTTGAGAACGACAGTTTGTTGTCCAGGATCACGCCAAGGTTCTAAATGTATTTGAGAGGGAGGAAAACCCCACGATAATTGATTTAACTAAGAAATGCATGTAGTTAAGTGTTAAGCGCCTATTAATGTTTTTTACTGCTTGTTTTGCACAATGTGAACCACTGGAGAAGAACACGTGAACAGATTGGTTTAAACTTTAAATAGGTTTTATAGTGGATGTTCTAGTAGTTTGACATAATGGCCATTTTGATATTACTGTAGATTGCTAAATTATGGATTTAGATGGAACCTCTCTAGTTTGTTGAGATTAAAGCAAATTAAACTTCATTAAGGACTTGAGCTTCCAATTGGCTCATATATCCCCCTCTGTTACTATTCCCCAGGTCGCTGCTGTAAATGAGAATGTGTTCAGTCAATTTACCTGGAAATTTAAAAAAAAATTGTTACCTCTATTCAGCTACAGCATACGACAAAAGATTATGGGCACATGATGCAACACACATTCAGTCAATGCCTGCAATTACACATGCATAAGGGGTAGTGAGGGGTATGTGAGGTCAGCTGTACAGGCGGCGACAAATGCGGCAACGCCCTGAAACGTGGTAGGCCACCAAAAGCATTGTTGCAGAAATGCCAGGGTCCGCCGGGAGCCTGGGTGGCAGGCAAGCCTGGAGGAATGGGCCCACTCCAGGACAGCGGAGCGGACAGCATCAGGCACGAACATCTGGTTATCTGGGACTCCCCCAGGGTACGGCTGGGACCTGTTTCCCAGCTGAGTCTCGTCACCAGGCTCGAGCTGGGAAGGATGGTCTTGGGCTCCGGGGTGGTAGCTGTGGGGTTATAGCGGCGAGACAGAATATCTGGCTTAAAGGAGAGGGAAGAGTTGAACCGGATAAACAACAGGGCCCATCTCAATTGCCTGGAGTTGAGGCACTTGGCGGTGTGGAGATACTCCAGGTTTTTGTGGTTGGTCCACACAATGAATGAATGTTCCGCCCCGTCGCGCCAGTGCCTCCATTCCTACATCTTCATTGCGAGAAGCTCCTGATTCCCCATATCGTAATTCCTCTCTGTGGTGGTGGAAGAAGGCGGCACGGGTTGCAGTTTAAGGTCCAGTGCAGACCCCACTCCGAAGCGTCGACCTCCACCACGAACTGACGGGAAGGGTCCAGATGAACCAGGATCATAGCCGTGGTGAAGCGGTGTTTAAGGTCCCTGAACGCCCTGTCCGTGGCCATAGACCACGTGAACGGAACCTTGGTAGAGGTAAGTGCAAACAGGGGGAGGCTAGGGTGCTGTAACCCTGGATTAAGTGGCGAAAAAATTGGCGAACCCCAGGAAGCATCACAGCTGCACCTTGTACGAAGGCTGAGGCAAATCGACCACCACTTTCACCTTCTCGGGATCCATCTTGACGCTCCCAGCAGAGATGTTGTAGCCCAGAAAGGGAATGGTGGAGTGATGGAACATTTTTCCGCCTTAACAAACAATTGGTTCTCCAGAATGCGCTGGAGATCCTGCCGGACATGGAGCTAGTGTTCTTGGGGAGAGTGAGAGAAGACAAGGATGTCATCAATGTAGACGAAGACGAACCGGTTCAGCATGTTGCGGAGAACGTCAATCACCAGACCCTGGAACACAGCAGGGGCGTTGGTGAGACCAAAGGGCATGACCAGATATTCGTAGTGGCCGCTGGCCGTGTTGAAGGCGGTCTTCCACTCGTCTCCCTCTCGTATCTGCACCAGGTGGTAGGCATTATGTAAAATCAAATCAAATCAAATTTTATTTGTCACATACACATGGTTAGCAGATGTTAATGCGAGTGTAGCGAAATGCTTGTGCTTCTAGTTCCGACAATGCAGTGATAACCAACAAGTAATCTAACTAACAATTCCAAAACTACTGTCTTATACACAGTGTAAGGGGATAAGGAACATGTACATAAGGATATATGAATGAGTGATGGTACAGAGCAGCATACAGTAGATGGTATCGAGTACAGTATATACATATGAGATGAGTGTGTAGACAAAGTAAACAAAGTGGCATAGTTAAAGTGGCTAGTGATACATGTGTTACATAAGGATGCAGTCGATGATGTAGAGTACAGTATATACATATGCATATGAGATGAATAATGTAGGGTAAGTAACATTATATAAGGTAGCATTGTTTAAAGTGGCTAGTGATATATTTACATCATTTCCCATCAATTCCCATTATTAAAATGGCTGGAGTTGGGTCAGTGTCAATGACAGTGTGTTGGCAGCAGCCACTCAGTGTTAGTGGTGGCTGTTTAACAGTCTGATGGCCTTGAGATAGAAGCGGTTTTTCAGTCTCTCGGTCCCAGCTTTGATGCACCTGTACTGACCTCGCCTTCTGGATGATAGCGGGGTGAACAGGCAGTGGTTCGGGTGGTTGATGTCCTTGATGATCTTTATGGCCTTCCTGTAACAACGGGTGGTGTAGGTGTCCTGGAGGGCAGGTAGTTTGCCCCCGGTGATGCGTTGTGCAGTCCTCACTACCCTCTGGAGAGCCTTACGGTTGAGGGCGGAGCAGTTGCCGTACCAGGCGGTGATACAGCCCGCCAGGATGCTCTCGATTGTGCATCTGTAGAAGTTTGTGAGTGCTTTTGGTGACAAGCCGAATTTCTTCAGCCTCCTGAGGTTGAATAGGCGCTGCTGCGCCTTCTTCACGACGCTGTCAGTGTGAGTGGACCAATTCAGTTTGTCTGTGATGTGTATGCCGAGGAACTTAAAACTAGCTACCCTCTCCACTACTGTTCCATCGATGTGGATAGGGGGTGTTCCCTCTGCTGTTTCCTGAAGTCCACAATCATCTCCTTAGTTTTGTTGACGTTGAGTGTGAGGTTATTTTCCTGACACCACACTCCGAGGGCCCTCACCTCCTCCCTGTAGGCCGTCTCGTCGTTGTTGGTAATCAAGCCTACCACTGTTGTGTCGTCCGCAAACTTGATGATTGAGTTGGAGGTGTGCGTGGCCACGCAGTCGTGGGTGAACAGGGAGTACAGGAGAGGGCTCAGAACGCACCCTTGTGGGGCCCCCGTGTTGAGGATCAGCGGGGAGGAGATGTTGTTGCCTACCCTCACCACCTGGGGGCGGCCCGTCAGGAAGTCCAGTACCCAGTTGCACAGGGCGGGGTCGAGACCCAGGGTCTCGAGCTTGATGACGAGCTTGGAGGGTACTATGGTGTTGAATGCCGAGCTGTAGTCGATGAACAGCATTCTCACATAGGTATTCCTCTTGTCCAGGTGGGTTAGGGCAGTGTGCAGTGTGGTTGAGATTGCATCGTCTGTGGACCTATTTGGGCGGTAAGCAAATTGGAGTGGGTCTAGGGTGTCAGGTAGGGTGGAGGTGATATGGTCCTTGACTAGTCTCTCAAAGCACTTCATGATGACGGAAGTGAGTGCTACGGGGCGGTAGTCGTTTAGCTCAGTTACCTTAGCTTTCTTGGGAACAGGAACAATGGTGGCCCTCTTGAAGCATGTGGGAACAGCAGACTGGTATAGGGATTGATTGAATATGTCCGTAAACACACCGGCCAGCTGGTCTGCGCATGCTCTGAGGGCGCGGCTGGGGATGCCGTCTGGGCCTGCAGCCTTGCGAGGGTTAACACGTTTAAATGTCTTACTCACCTCGGCTGCAGTGATGTAGATCCAACTTGGAGAACACATTGGCCCCGTTCGGAGTTGTCAGGTCCCGACAGTGAGTACAGACGCCCTCTGGGCAGTGTGGTGCTAGGGAGAAGGTGGGCGTGGCAGAACCGACACCAGCCCATGATGACACCCGTAGACTGATAGTTGATGAGTGAGCTGTGTCGCTGGAGCCAGGAGAATTCCAAAACCATGGGGATCTAGGGGGAATTGTTGAGCAGGAACTGAATGATCTTGCTGTGATTCCCTGACACCCGTAGGTTGATGGGATTGGTGTTATGGGTGACCTGACCCATAGAGCGCCCATCCAATGCTCCAACATCCACGGGAATGGAGAGGGGGCTGTTCAGCTCGGAAGCCAGTGTCGCGTCCAAAAAGCTCTCATCGGCCCCAGAGTCAATGAAGACCCGAAGAGATTTGGACTGTTTTCCCCACAGCAGAATGACATGAAAAGGGGTGCGAGTAAGGAGCAGAAAAGTTCCTCATATCGTCCACAAGAGTACTCGTTCCTACCGGTGAGCCTGGTCTTTTACTGGGCACGCGGACACAAAATGACCAAAAGTCCCGCAATACAGACAGTTCCTTGTGCTAATCCGGTGTTGCCATTCCGCTGGCGACAGCCCAGCCCTGCCTAGTTGCATGGGCTTGGGAAACAGTGCCTCAGCCCTCCACTGTAATTCTCGAGGAAGGTCAGGATATCTCGGGTGCTCTCGGCCACGGGACCGCCGGTGACTTCCGGGATGACTCGGAGGCAAGGTGGAATCCCTGGACGTAGGAGTGAAATCGAATTTCCTCTCCATTCGTCATTCCCGCAGTCGCCCATCGATGCAGATGGTCAAAGCGATGAGGGAGTCAAAATCTGTGAGTAACTCCCGAGCCGCAAGCTCGTCCTTAACCTCCTCCGAGACGCAGTGCAGGAACATGTCGAACAGTGCTTCCGGGGTCCACACACTCTCCGCTGCCAAAGTACGGAAATCCACCACATAGTCGGCCACAGTGTGCACGTCCTGCCAGAGCAAGATTAGCTTCCGGGCAGCTTCTCTCCTGGAGAACGGGGCATCAAAGACCTTCCTCACCTCTCTCACGAACCCCTCCAGGCTCGCACAGACAGCCGGCTGCTGTTCCCATATGGTAGTAGCCCAGGTGAGAGCCCTTTCAGACATCAGCGTGATGAGGTAGGCTATTTTGGAGCAGATTCAAGGGGAAGGAGGAGGGCTGAAGCTCGAAAATGGGGGCACACTGAGCTAAAAACGCCCAACAGGTGATTGGCACTCCATCTATCACCATACTTTTTGCCTTACCTCTCTAACCTTACTACATTTGCACACACTGTACATATATTTTTCTATCGTGTTTTTGACTGCATGTTTGTTTATCCCATGTGTAACTCTGTTGTTGTTTTTGTCGCACTGCTTTGCTTTATCTTGGCCAGGTCGCAGCTGTAAACTGGCCTACCTGGTTAAATAAAAAAAGTAAAATCAGGTATGAAGGTTAAGACCCAAATGCAGACCACATCAAATAAACAATAGTTTAATATTCCAACAGGGGCAGCCAATAGACAGGTCAAGGCAGGCAGGTGTCAGTAAACTAGAGGTGGGGCAATGGTACCAGGCAGCAGGCGGGCTCAGGGTAAGGCAGAGGTCGATAATCCAGAGGGGGGGCAAAGGTACAGGTCGGCAGGCATGCTCAGGGGCAGGCAGGTGGGCTCGGAGTCAGGACAGGCAAGGGTCAAAACCAGGAGTACGAGAAAAGAGAGACTGGAAAAATCAGGCGCTGTGACACAAACCGCTGGTTGACTTGAACAAACAAGACGAACTGGCAACAGACAAACAGAGAATAATAATAATAATAATAATAATATATGCCATTTAGCAGACGCTTTTATCCAAAGCGACTTACAGTCATGTGTGCATACATTCTACGTATGGGTGGTCCCAGGGATCGAACCCACTACCCTGGCGTTACAAGCGCCATGCTCTACCAACTGAGCTACAGAAGGACACGGGTATAAATACACAAGGGATAATGGGGAAGATGGGCAACACCTGGAGGGGGGGTGGAAACAATCACAAAGACAGGTGAAACAGATCAGGGTGTGACAAAATGGGTGGCAATTAACTTCCTACAACCTCTAATGGTTAGGTATTCTACCAGTTTCAGCTCTGGTAGTGGAACACACAAGGGCCTTAGATTTGTTGAATCAAATGTAGCATCAGCAACTAAAGCAGCTTGCAACAACCTCAAGTGTGACGCTCAAGTGCCTTTGATCCTTCTCCAGAAAGGACATGTTACAAAGGGAAAGCTTCTGTGAGTCATTTGTTTGAGAACATTCTGTTCACTTGTTTTTTTCCCACATCATAGCCATTTCTTATTCTAGACACAAGGGGGAGGTTTTAGCCATGCGGTCAGAACATACAGTTGTCTAGGACATACAGTTGTTTTAGCTATATAAGTGTAATATCAGCCAAGGTCGATTAGATGGTCCTTTGCCAAGGCAGCAGCTACTCTTCCTTGGGTCCAGCCAAATTAAGGCTGTTATACAATTGTAAAAACATTACAATACATTTCACAACACATTAAGTGTGTGCCACTACTCTACAACACAAAATCCATGTGTATGTGTGTGTATAGTGCTTATATTATCATGTGGGTTTGCAGTCTTATTATGGCTATTCATTTGATAGATAAGGGGATAACTTCCACCTCCAAAGCATGTATTGTAGGCCTACGGAGACCATCGACAGACTGAAGTATGACCTCTGCTGGTCGATAAGTGTATACCGAAGATGGTTTAGCTAAAGTGTGGAAAGATCTCAATTGAATACTCCTCTCCTTGTCTCCTTCTCAAAACCAATTAGATTCCCTCAGATTACACAGACCCAAAAGTAATTTGAAAACAAATCCAATCTTGATAAACTCCCACATCTATTACATGAAATACCACAGTGTGCAATCACAAAAAAGGGCAACCAGTGAAGCACAAACACCAATGTAAATACAACCTATATTTATCTGTTTATATATTTCCCCTTTTGTACTTCAATAATTTTCTCATTTTTACAACCAATAATATAATATTTGACATGTCTATTCTTTTAAAACTTTTGTGAGTGTAATGTTTACTGTTAATTTCTGATTGTTTATTTCCCTTGTTAAATGTATTTGTCAGCTCCAGCAGGTATATTTCACTGGTCACCCCCAAAGCCAATTCCTCCTTCGGCTGCCTTTCCTTCCAGTTCTCTGCTGCCAATGACTGGACCGAACTGCAAAAATCGCTGAAGCTGGAGACTCATATCTCCCTCACTAGCTTTAAGCACCAGCTCACAGATCACTGCACCTGTACGTAGCCTATCTGTAAATAGCCCATCCAACTACCTCATCACCATATGGTTATTTATTTGATTTATATATTTTTTTCTTCCCCTTTGCACCATTTATTGTATTATTGTATTTATTTTGCTCCTTTGCACCCCAGTACCACTACTTGCACACTCATATTCTGCACATCTATCATCCCAGTGTTTAATTTGCCATACTGTAATAATTTCGCCACTATGGCCTATGTATTGCCTCACCCCTCTTATCCTACCTCATTTGCACACACTGTATATAGACTTTCTCTATTGTATTTATTGACTGTATTTTTGTTTATTTCATGTGTAACTCTATGCTATATGTGTCGAACTGCTTTGCTTTATCTTGACCAGGTCGCAGTTGTAAATGAGAACTTGTTCTCAACTAGCCTACCTGGTTAAATAAAGGTGAAATAAATAAAACATGTAAAAAAGGACACCCCATTGGACTTTGAATGGAGGACCGTATAGACAGATAAACAGTAATTGCGTCTTTTTGTAGGCACTAACTCTATCATGGTTCATTGGACAAAGCCTATGATGAAAATTAGTGGCGTTTTATAGGGTTTTGGGATAAACGCTGAAAATAAGGTATGTGGTAAACACGGGCATCGGATATTTTATACATTTTGCTCTATGAGATTATCTTCATCAGTTAACGTCACTTTTTGTGAATTAAGGCTTCATAATTAATAATGGTCATGTAAACTGACTGCTATTATCTCATAGAAACCGTATAATATCTCCTAAACATGTGTTAACCTCGTACCTTATTTTCTGCGTTTATTCCAAATCCCCATTCATTTTTCCCATAGGGATGGCGGAACGAACCAGAGGTAACTATTTTTCGGGTTTTAGGACACCAAACTGGCGAGCTCACGCCCCACCAAACTGGCCGTCGTCCAATGGCGTTCACGTTGTCATTCTGCATCACGCGGTTGCTAAGCAAATCGTCCCGCAAGTCCTTCTCAAAGTCAGGGTATGAGTAGATAAACCTGACTATTTTCATCGAAAGTACGCAATGTCACTATTCAAAAACGACACAATATTACAGATAAGTTAAATATCGGAAAATATTTGTAATGTTGTACTTGTTGTTCACGAAATTCATGCTAATGTTGGGTTTTTGAGCGAGCGCTCAGTGTTGATCAGAGCGTTCTGACCTCAAAAAGGGTGCGTTCGTAAATTCGCTCTGGCTGTCTACTCCGATTTTAGAGCACTCTCGCCTCAGTGTGCCTGAGCGGCGCAGAATAACTGATGAATTTACGAACATATACCAAAGGCAGTCAAGCGCCCAATGTAACTGACTAAAGTTGGATAGCCTACTAGGTTGCGAACGTAAATTACTTCCAGACATTGAGAACACTTCACTCTGACAATTTTGCTCGCCATAGCATAACTAGTTAGGCTGTGTTCATGTTATCTAGAGCGTTAGTGGCTGTAACTGTGTTGCAAGCAACAATTTAATTCCGTTTTTTGTCAACCTTTACTGACACATGTCATATTCAAAGGATGTTTTGCGTTCGTAAATTCATCAGTTAATCTGTGCTCTGGCAGATACGATTCCAATGTAGTTTCCCCATCTCCTCAAAGTATCACTGGTATAGCTACCAATGTGATCTATTTGTACTTTTACTTCCGCATCTAGATCTTCTGAGCACATAACCACAACTACCACACTGTATGTAGCTAGCTTGTCGTAGATTTTACGATTATCAGGGTCAGTTAGCTACTAGAGAATTGAAACAGTTACTGCTTAACTCAGGAAATAGCTAGCTATGTCCAAACCAAAGTTAGTTGTGTTTGACCTGGGTAAGTTGAAAATATAACTACTGTAACGTTAGCTAGCTAACTTTATCTAGCTATGTAGCTAGCTAGCAATGCTATGAGAATGAAGACTCAACAAATAGCATACCTTGCAAAGCAGAACAAGAATATTGTTACAGCTAAAGTAGCTTGTCTGGCTATCTGTCATGTGTTTCTGTCATCCTCCATCATCTCTCTTTTGTTTTTTCCTTATCTCAGATTATACTCTTTGGCCCTTCTGGGTGAATAGCTATGTGGACCCACAATTTCACAAAGACAAAGAGTGAGTTTATTGGTTAAAATCTTGTTGAGTATCAAGTTAATGATGGCTTTAGGCTATATCTTTCTCTAAATCGTCTCCCTTCCAACTCTTACACACATCAGCCATGTCTTTTCAAATTTCAAATAATATCTCACCTGCCTTTCCCGACAGGGGAGTGGTGTTGAATGCAAGGAGGGAGAAAATCCAACTGTTCCCCGAAACAGTGGACATATTGACTTCTCTACATGGCCAAGGGATCCAGATTGGAGTGGCATCACGGTCAGTTCATACAGTGATCAACAAATTGTAAAACAAAATCATGCTATATTATAATCTGATTAAAAATGTTTTAACATCTATGTAAAAATGTGTTTAGACAACGGGCATTTCTGTTTTTAGCCTCTAGACGACTGTTTGAAATAACATGCCATTATAAATCAACATTTTATTTATATTTCTCAGCACAGATGAGGTAGATGGAGCCAATCAGCTGTTGTCCCTCTTCAATCTCAACCAATACATATCCTTCAAGGAAATATACCCGGGGTCAAAGGTCCCTCACTTCAAAAAGTAAGTGTCTGAATTTGAGATTGTCGTGTTCACGTGCTATTTGGAACTAGGAAACTCTGACATTTCTGACTTGCTATAACTGGTTGTAGTTAATCACGTGCCACGTGAAACAAATGAGCAAATCTGAAATTTCTAGCAAGTGAATGCAGCGTTAACGACCACTACCACTGGACGATTCTTCTGTGAGGATGGAAGTGTGTGTTTGTGTTCATGTCTGGCCGTGAAAGAGTGTTTATAGTGGAACTCACTCTCATTGTGTCTTTGTTCAGGCTCCAGGCAGACAGTGGATTCAAATTCAGTGAGATGATGTTCTTTGATGACGAGCACAGGAACATCACAGCAGTCAGTCAACTAGGTACAACTTTCATAACTTTCCACCTCAACTCAAACCAATTTATAATTTCATAAAGTCCACTTTAACTTCGTAAAGTCATTAAAATGCATGCACAACAGGGTAGGTCAAAATATAGATGATTTAAAATTATTCCATATCATGAGTTGACCACGGACATTATGACATGACATCTGTTTTGAAGTATAGCAAATTAGCAAGTACTGTATATTGCATAAACCTTTCGCACCAAAAGGAGATAACAACACAAGTACTTTAACTTACCCTGAACTCTGGTTTCTCTCTCAGGTGTGCACTGTGTTCTGGTCCCTGAACTCTGGTTTCTCTCTCAGGTGTGCACTGTGTTCTGGTCCCTGAACTCTGGTTTCTCTCTCAGGTGTGCACTGTGTTCTGGTCCCTGAACTCTGGTTTCTCTCTCAGGTGTGCACTGTGTTCTGGTCCCTGAACTCTGGTTTCTCTCTCAGGTGTGCACTGTGTTCTGGTCCCTGAACTCTGGTTTCTCTCTCAGGTGTGCACTGTGTTCTGGTCCCTGAACTCTGGTTTCTCTCTCAGGTGTGCACTGTGTTCTGGTCCCTGAACTCTGGTTTCTCTCTCAGGTGTGCACTGTGTTCTGGTCCCTGAACTCTGGTTTCTCTCTCAAGTGTGCACTGTGTTCTGGTCCCTGAACTCTGGTTTCTCTCGCAGGTGTGCACTGTGTTCTGGTCCCTGAACTCTGGTTTCTCTCGCAGGTGTGCACTGTGTTCTGGTCCCTGAACTCTGGTTTCTCTCTCAGGTGTGCACTGTGTTCTGGTCCCTGAACTCTGGTTTCTCTCGCAGGTGTGCACTGTGTTCTGGTCCCTGAACTCTGGTTTCTCTCACAGGTGTGCACTGTGTTCTGGTCCCTGAAGGAGTGACTATGAAATTAGTCAATGAAGCACTTCTGCAGTTCTCCCAGGGTGCAAAATGAGGACTTGAGGACAGAGTTGATGCAATACATACAGTGCCTTGCAAAAGTATTCATCCCCCTTGGCGTTTTTCCTATTTTGTTGCATAACAACCTGTAATTTAAATTGATTTTTATTTGGATTTCATGTAATGGACATACACAAAATAGCCCAAATTGCTAAAGTTAAATTTAAAAAATGACAGAAAAGTGGTGCTTGCACATGTATTCACCCCCTTTGCTATGAAGCCCCTAAATAAGATCTGGATTCAACCAATTACCTTCAGAAGTCACATAATTACTTAAATAAAGTCTACCCGTGTTCAAGCTAAGTGTCACATAATCTGTCAAATGATCTCAGTATATATATACACCTGTTCTGAAAGACCCCATAGTCTGCAACACCACTAAGCAAGGGGCACCACCAAGCAAGCGGCACCATGAAGACCAAGGAGCTCTCCAAACAGGTCAGGGACAAAGTTGTGAAGAAGTGCAGATCAGGGTTGGGTTATAAAAAAATATATGAAACTTTGAACATCCCATGGAGCACCATTAAATCCATTATTAAAAAATGGAAAGAATATGGCAGCACAACAAACCTGCCAAGAGAGGGCCGCCCACCAAAACTCACAGACCAATCAGAGAGGCAACAAAGAGAACATAGATAACCCTGAAGGAGCTGCAAAGCTCCACAGCAGAGATTGGAGTATCTGTCTATAGGACCACTTTAAGCCGTACATTCCACAGTGCTGGGCTTTAAGGAAGTGTGACCAGAAAAAAGCCAATGCTTAAAGAAAAAAATAAGCAAACACGTTTGGTGTTCACCAAAAAGGCATGTGGGAGACTCCCCAAACATGTAGAAGAAGATTTTCTGGTCAGATGAGGCTAAAATTTAGCTTTTTGGCCAGCAAGGAAAACACTATGTCTGGTGCAAACCCAACACCTCTCATCACCCCGACCACAGCATCCCCACAGTGAAGCGTGGTGGCAGCATTAGGCTGTGGGGATGTTTTTCATCGGCAGGGACTGGGAAATTGGTCAGAATTGAAGGAATGATGGAGGGCACTAAATACAGGGAAATTCTTAAGGGAAACCTGTTTCAGTCTTGCAAAGATTTGTGACTGGGACGGAGGTTCACCTTTCAGCAGGGCAATACCCTAAGCATACTGCTAAAGCAACACTCAAGTGGTTTAAGGGGAAACATTTAAATGTCTTGGAATGGACTAGTAAAAGCCCAGACGTCAATCCAATTGAGAATCTGTGGTCTGACTTAAAGATTCTTTATCCCTTTACACTTGTGTGTATAAGGTAGTAGTTTTGGAATTGTTAGGTTAGATTACTCGTTGGTTATTACTGCATTGTCGGAACTAGAAGCACAAGCATTTCACTACACTCACATTAACATCTGCTAACCATGTGTATGTGACAAATACATTTGATTTGATTTTTATTTGAAGATTGCTCTACACCAGCGGAACCCATCCAACGTGATGGAGCTGGAGCAGTTTTGCCTTGAAGAATGGACAAAAATCCCAATGGCTAGATGTGCCAAGCTTATAGAGACATACCCCCAAGAGACTTGCAGCTATGATTGCTGTAAAAGGTGTCTCTACAAAGTATTGAGTTTGCGGGGGTGAATAGGTATGCACGCTCAAGGCAAAAAATATTTTGTCTTATTTCTTGTTTGTTTCACAAAAAAAAATATTTAGCATCTTCAAAGTGGTAGGCATGTTGTGTAAATCAAATTATTCAAACACCCCAAAAATCCATTTTAATTCTAGATTGTAAGGCAACAAAATAGGAAAAAATGCTACGGGGTGTGAATACTTTTGCAAGCCACTGTATGCTTTACCTCTTGGGACATTGTTGTACTGCCACAAACCTGATTCATACAGCATTTTTTTTTAAACTCCAGGCTGTGATCTCAAACCTCATTGCTTCACTTCATTCAGTGTTACTGCAAGATGAGAGCAATGTTTGAGAAGATGGACGAATGTTTTCTTCATGGCTTTTTATGTGTATAATCAACGATACTTCAAGGGTGGCCAGGGCCAGAGCAATCAATATGTTATAAATGTATTGAATTGGAATTCAAGGTACATGAAATAACGTTCTCTGTCTTGTTTTTTAATTTGACCAATTGTATTATACTTATTATTACTGTTGCAGAGAAAATATAAAAAAATATATATATAAAAGTATTTTTTAATGAATATAGCTGGCTTCATTTTGTCTTATTGCCATATTAATTTATTCCATATCAACTGTACATAGTCGTGGTAATTTTTATTTTATTTTTTACCTTTATTTAACTAGGCAACAAATTCTTATTTTCAATGACGGCCTAGGAACAGTGGGTTAACTGCCTGTTCAGGGGCAGAACGACAGATTTGTACCTTGTCAGCTCAGGGGTTTGAACTTGCAACCTTCCGGTTACTAGTACAACGCTCTAACCACTAGGCTACCCTGCCGCCCCATCATCATTATGTATTCAATTTGTCATTAGTTTTGATATCAATGTTCTATCATTTATGCACTGTTATTTTCTCTAATTTAGCCTTAGACTATTCATTCATAGTTTTAATTTACTCCTCTTTCTCATTGCCTATTCTTCCTAGAAGCCCCAGGACAATCTCCACATCTAATTTTTCTACCCAAAGAACTAAGGATTTTTTTGTCAAATGTATCAAGTACAAATCTAATTCTCATTAAGATGGTTGGTTCATTGAAATTTAATTCCCCTTGGTGATCACATAGAGGCCTGGTGGAACAAACAAATGTCAGTTTGACCAAGGCTCCTGGTCTATGCTAAATGTAGTCGTCACATAGTAATCGAAAGTAACATTGTTATCATTTTAATAGCTCATTCTAAAAGCGATGAGTTTTTTGCAGTAGTAGTAGAAATTAGCCATATTGTTTGCAAATCAGATCATCTTGATCTTTTGGTGGGAAATATTGATTGGTGGTCATATTAATCATTCTTCAGTTAAATTATTCATAGTATAGTCAACAGTAAGATTGCGTGTGTATGTTTTCCCAGTTCCATCTCAGGTTTAAAGAAAGAGCCAGCTTGTGTAGTAGGAAGGGTTGCAAATATGAAAGCAGACCAGAATATCACTACAGCCCTAAAATCAATGAACAGGTTTATATTGCCCAAAATGTTATATCTGAACTATCTGGGGGAAATAACATGTCACGAGACATATTCAACACCAACCATTTAATCACTTCAAATTATGGGTGTCATTTTTTGTGAAATAATGACAGTGTTACTCATAAAGGGACGCTTTCTTGGTTTGTGTGAAATCCTCCACTGAATAATCACCACATTTGCAGAGGTTGATATTTACAAAATGCACATAATCATGTCGCTATAGTAGGAAACATTACACTTTTTACAAGGCTCCTTCAAGGACATATTATCTCAGGTATGTGTGCAAATTGCATAGTGTTTCATAGAATTTACTACTGTGATTATAATTACTGGGAGTTACACAATACATAGCTTGTTGGCTACACAATTCAATTCAGAGGAGCTCCCTCCTGATTGTGAAGCAACATGGCACCTGTATACAACAGTGTGTCTACTAAGATGTTATCATCAGAACAGCATCCATTTGACTGGATGTAATGTGGACAGATTCTTTAGTCATGCCTATATATTTATATTAACTCCATGTAAAGTGTGCTTTTTAAATTGGTTCAATTCAGTTTAAATGATGCATTTGGGAACACAGTGTTCTGATTGAGAGTGCCCCTATTAAACTATCAATATTAAATATCACAATTCCATTACATTTTTCATGAGGCCTATTTTCCAACAATGCGACTTTCAGGGCTGGGAATCAATATTTCAGAAAGTTATTTTTTCATAACTTTAGCTAAGTGAATTATTCATATCAGTTACAAGAGAAGTCTAAAAGTGACAGATTTTATATGCTCTTTAATAAACACAGAAGAGTGAGTTCATGAGGTGTGCTGAATGGATCCTCTGGCATGTCTTGGCTGTGCTGCATTGCCAATGAGCAGGAAGTTTAGTCATTGAACAGAACTTTCTCTCTGAAGTTGTGCATAACACCCTCGTATTGCTTTGAAATGGAATCCGTTGGAATGTTTCTCTCTCCTCCTTTCCAAACTGCTACTCAGTGTCTTTGGTTCACAGGTTCTCTAAAAATCACACCTTGAGACTTTTTCTTCACCCACACTCTGTTTTGATTGTGTCATTGACAACCAAACCTTGGCTTCTATCTCCTACCAGTGTCTCCTCCTCCACTGACCTTCTGTCACACTCCTTTTCTTGTTCTCTCTCTTTGATTATCTTCACCAGCCTTTGGAACTTCTGGTCCAACTTGTCTACTGTTTCCCTCACCCTCTCCTCCTCTCTCTCTCCCTCGCTCTCCAGTGAGCTCAGCGACCCCGCTCGGGAGTCCCCCCCCTCAAACTCGTAGGTCTGCAGTGAGTCGTAGGGTGGCTGGGATAGGTCTAAGGTCACCTGGTCCAGACGGTGCTTCAGGAAATCCTCCATCCTCACAGGCAGGGAGGATTTACAGTTAGCCCCACCCCCTGCCATGTCAGCCACCAGTCCCCGCTCACAAAACCACCCCCTGCCGTATCCCAGCATGCCTCCAGAGAGGGGTAGTAGCTGTGGGGTCAGGTCCCTCCTACTCAGTGCATACATGTTCAGGAATTCTGCACTGCCTGGATACAAAGTAGTTCCGGTCACAGGTATCCCTCCACTGCCCTGGTTTAGTGAACCCACAATGCTGTATGTTGAGTCCCCCAGTAGATTAGTGTGGATGTGATTAGTATTTATCTGGCTAACACCAACAGCGTCTTCATTCTTCTCTGAGCTGGGGAGAGAAGAGGAATCTGTGTCTGTGTCTTCTACTGCTGAGCTAGAAGCTCCGGTGGTGGTGGTGGTGGTAGTGTGGGAGGGAATGAGGTCTGGATTGTTCTCCTGCTGCTCTGATGAAGAGATGCTGCTGCTGTGACTCTGAGAGGATGAGCCATTTGGGACAGAATAGGTCAGAACCCGTGCTTCATCTGTCAGTACAGACTCCGGCTGTGTCTGGGGAGGAAATACACAATACTTTTATAATGATTATCAAATACTTTAAAAAGCCTGAGAAATTTACAAAAATAATATTGAGACAGCTGAGGTTGATAATAACAACATTGTTACATCCATTATATATGAAAGCTAATATCTGACTCTGATTGGGCCATGCTCTGGATGCAGCTGCTGCTGGGTGTCAGTGTTGGTCTCCCTGCCTCCCTCTTTTTCTGTGGGTCTGCTGTTAGCCACCCAGATCTCTGGTCCATCTCTGCTGGGGAACCATGGCTCAGCAGAGTTGAGATGAATCGCCTCAGGCTCCAGTAGATCAAAGGTGCCCTGGTTCTGGATGACTAGGGAGTTATTATCCATGTGATTGCCAGGAAGCCCATAGGTTCCCATCGGTTTGGCCAGCTGCAGACCTGACTGGAATGGTGTTTTCCCCTTGTGACAGTCTCTGAGGACAGGCAGGGTGTGAATGCTGTAGCAGAGGCATCCATATACAGGGGCTGAGCCTGGACGCTGTGGGTCCGCAGTAGAGTGTGGGGTCCGGCTCCAGCTGTACGTCATGTCCCTGGCCTGATTCTGCTGGGTATACCATCTGGGGGAAGACAAGAGCATAAGGCAGAGCAACACAGAGACACGTGCACGCCCACATTCCCTCACACATGCTCACACACACACGGCCACAAACAGATGTCACAGCTCACATGTTCCTGCTGTCCTGCATGCTCTCTACTCTGTGCATGCTCTCTACTCTGTGCATGCTCTCTACTCTGTGCATGCTCTGGAGCGCGGTGATGTCAAAGGCAGCAGTGTCTGCCTCCCCTCCCCCTTCGTCATCGTAGGTAATGATGTTCTCCCTCACATCCTCCTCCTCAAATGGGGAGTGGGAGTCTTGCTTCTGATGCCGCAGAGACAGAGACAGAGCACACACCACTGGGGGAGAGAGAGAGGCACATTATCGTAAATACCACACACTGACACTGCAGTCCATTTCACGGGATACTGATCTTCAGACAGACAGACACAGGCAGTATACTGAGAACAGTAGAAACAGGCATGTGTACTATACATCAGACAGTAGACCTCAAGTCTTACCTAGCAGTGTAGTGACACAGGCCAGCAGGGCCAGCAGGGTGACCATACTGAAGATCAGTGATGGTGAGGTTGAGGGCCGGGGCAGACATACCATCTGTCTCTCCCAGCCCCTGTCCCTCTGTCTCCCCTGCTCCTCGGCCCGCATGCCCCCTCTCAGACAGGGACATACGTTCACGGTGACCGTCCCGGTGTTGGTGAGGCCAGACGCCCCATCCCGCAGCACAATGGGCACGTACAGGGTGAGGAGGGAGAAGGAGAAGTCAGGGAGGGGCTGCAGTGCCGACTGGAGAACAAGGCTGGCTGTGGCACCTGGGATTGAATAAGACAATAACACCAGAAACTCAAGTCAGTCATCAGGTCACTTCTACATGAATGCCCTTCTCCAGTTAAACGTCATAATATGAATTTCAGTTAACTTCAACAGGCCTATATCGTTACTATAAGATGCAGGCGCACTGTCATCAAGCATGTAAAATTTAAAAAAGCATATTGTCAATGATAATCCAGTTGCAAAATTTCTGATTTGACATAAGGGGTTTGAGGAGGGTGACAGCTTGACATAGAGGTTGAACATAGCTAGAATTCACCTCCACTCTCCCTGATGGTGAGGTTTAGAGCAGAGCTGAACTCTGGAGGGATGCTGAAGTGGATGGTGACGCCCTGTCCTCCCTGGTCCCTATCCACTGCCCTCACCACCTGAACAACCTGCGAGACAGATCAGAGAGGAGAACTTCTATTGGACCTCACAAGCTAGGTTTCCATCCAATTGGCGACAGATTTTCAGACGAATATTCAAAAATCTGCATAAATAATATATGTACATTTTCCCACCAGAGATGTGATTCCATCAAATTGACTTGTTGCGGATAAAATTCAGTGCATGAAGCATTGACATTAAAAGCCAGTAGATGGTGATAGCGCTGGCGTCATCCTATTCCTTTGGAAAACTCTCGATGGCGTATGAAGACGGAAGTATTTGAATTTGAAGAACGCCATATTGCCACAGATAGAACAATGAGCTAGATGTTTCAACAGATGTATAAATCTGAAGCCTCCGGTTGACATTTTCCCTCACCAACAAATGGCCCAGTGGGAGAAGATGGAGAGAGATGGATTTTGGCTGTCATTCTGCTAATTCTCTCATCAATGAAACATTTGATCTCAATACAGTTTTCTTTTCCTGAAAACTATCATCTGTAGAGGACTAAGTTTGGTAAACTTTACCCTTTGCTAAAGTTTCAATACGTTTTATTGTTTAGTAGGAGTGCAAGGGCGAATTTAGTTATTGCACACGCTCACTTCATAGAGTAGGCGTTTCCTAACGTAAATATTCAAATACATGCTAGAACATTCCAAAAGGATCTCGCGAGCTCGTGCTTGGCTTGGCCCACCTCATTGCTTGTTTTGCCCACTATGATTAATTTGCTCCCATTGGAAACAACAGGCTGTGGTCTATCTTGGGTTATTTATAAAAAATCTTTGATATTGCTGAATGGGTTTGAATGGCACCATAAAATCATGGTGAAAGTCACCGTAACTAGCACAGGATCATGGTTGATGTAATTCTTTTCATCCTGCCTGAGAGAGTTAACTGGGAACCTCATTGTAGCCTACCAGCCCATGATTGGTCTGGGTCAGCATGTAGTCCTGCGTGACAACAAACAAATGCAGTAGTCAGAATGGATCTCTATTTAATCTCGATTTGTAGCGAACTTGAAAATAATTCACCGTGGGTATCGAATTTGATCATAATAAGCCCATTTTAAATCCCAAAATGGGGGTCAATTTTTGGGGGTGTTTGGCCATTCTGATGATCGTAATTTACATAGGCTTTCTAGGTCAGACCAGGGCTTTTGGCACCGCTAGGTTGCTACGACTGAGGTATAATAAGAACAGTTGCTATGCAGTAGACGTCCAACAGAGCTCGTGACTTCACGCTCCAGACCGGAAATTTTACTTACAAATTTCCATCATTACATTTTTTATCTGATGTACTTTAATGGCATAAAAGGTTGGATGGAAACCTGGTTACAGCCACACAACTCCAAATCAAATCAAATGTTATTTGTCACATACACATGGTTAGCAGATGTTAATGCGAGTGTCGCGAAATGCTTGTGCTTCTATAGTTCCGACCATGCAGTAATATTTAACAAGTAATTTAACCTAACAATTTCACAACAACCACCTCATACACACAAGTGTAAAATAATTAATAAGAATATGTACATAAAAATATATGAATGAGTGATGGCCGAACGGCACAGGCAAGATGCAGTAGATGGTATAGAGTACAATATATACATATGAGATGAGTAATGTAGGGTATGGAAACATTATATAAAGTGCTATTGTTTAAAGTGGCTAGTGATATATTTATTACATCAAGATGCAGTAGATGGTATAGAGTACAGTATATACATATGAGATGAGTAATGTAGGGTATGTAAACATTAGTGGCATTGTTTAAAGTGGCTAGAGATACATTTATTACATAAATATTTCCATTATTAAAGTGGCTAGAGTTGAGTCAGTATGTTGGCAGCAGCCACTCAATGTTAGTGATGGCTGTTTAACAGTCTGATGGCCTTGAGATGGAAGCTATTTTTCAGTCACTCGGTCCCCGCTTTGATGCACCTGTACTGACCTCGCCTTCTGGATGATAGTGGGGTGAACAGGCAGTGGCTCGGGTGGTTGTTGTCCGTAATGATCTTTTTGGCCTTCCTGTGACATCGGTTGGTGTAGGTGTCCTGGAGGGCAGGTAGTTTGCCTCCGGTGATGCGTTGTGCAGACCTCACTACCCTCTGAAGAGCCTTACGGTTATGGGCGGAGCAGTTGCTGTACTAGGCGATGATGCATCTGTAAATGTTTGTGAGTGATTTTGGTGACAAGCCAAATGTCTTCAGCCTCCTGAGGTTGAAGAGGCGCTGCTGCACCTTCTTCACGATGCTGTCTGTGTGGGTGGACCATATCAGTTTGTCCGTGATGTGTACGCCGAGGAACTTAAAACTTTCCACACTCTCCACTACTGTACCGTCAATGTGGATAGGGGGCTGCTCCCTCTGCTGTTTCCTGAAGTCCACGATCATCTCTGTTGTTTTGTTGACATTGAGTGTGAGGTTATTTTCCTGACACCACACTCCAAGGGCCCTCACCTCCTCCCTGTAGGCTGTGACGTCGTTGTTGGTAATCAAGCCTACCACTGTAGTGTCGTCTGCAAACTTGATGTGCATGGCCACACAGTCGTGGGTGAACAGGGAGTACAGGAGAGGGCTGAGGACGCACCCTTGTGGGGCCCCAGTGTTGAGGATCAGCGGGGTGGAGATGTTGTTACCTACCCTCACCACCTCACCACCAGGGGGCGGCCTGTCAGGAAGTCCAGGACCCAGTTGCACAGAGCGGGGTCGAAACCCAGGGTCTCGAGCTTAATGACGAGTTTGGAGGGTACTATTGTGTTAAATGCTAAGCTGTAATCGATGAACAGCATTCTTACATAGATATTCCTCTTGTCCAGATTGGTTAGGGCAGTGTGCAGAGTGATTGTGTCATTTGTGGACCTATTGGGGCAGTAAGCAAATTGGAGTGGGTCTAGGGTGTCAGATAGGGTGGAGGTGATATGGTCCTTGACTAGTCGGTTGGTGTATGTGTCCTGGAGGGCAGGTATTTTGTCCCTGGTGATGCGTTGTACAGACCTCACTACGCTCTGGAGAGCCTTACGGTTATAGGTGGAGCAGATGCCGTCTCAAAGCACGTCTCAAAGCACTTCATGATGACAGAAGTGAGTGCGACGGTGCGGTAGTCATTGAGCTCAGTTACCTTAGCTTTCTTGTGAACAGGAATAATGGTGGCCCTCTTGAAGCATGTGGGAACAGCAGACTGGGATAAGAATTGATTGAATATGTCCGTAAACACACCAGCCAGCTGGTGTCCAATGGCATTGGATAAAAATGTGATAATAATAACTCAGCCAAGGGCAATGGAGAAAAAGAACTCTGGAGAAACAGGACACCAATAAGGTGAAGAAGAAAAACAGAAACAGTGATCTGACATCAATTTGCTCTTGAGTCAAAAGGAGACGCAATAAAAGGAATAGGAAATCTTCAAAGACTTCTACAAATAATTGTACTGAAGGTTGTCATCAGAAATTAGCATTAAGGTTTTCAGCATGCAGGGCTATAGAAAGACAGACTGATAAAGTGGAGTGTCAAAGTTCCATGGGTAAGTGTTAGCAGCACTGACCTGTCCAGGGGTACTGGAGTCACACACAGATGTTGTGTACTGTCTGTCCAACTCTGGTGCATTATCATTCTGGTCCAGTGTCTCTATGGCAACCACAACCCTGGTCACAAGGTTTGGATTGTCTAGAAAAGGAAAGGAGTGCCGAGTGAGTTTAACTTCAACTTCATCACAGCCATCACCAGGGCTACAATGAGTGATGTGAGGGAAAACATGACTCTGTACTAAGCCAGAGTGAAGGTATTGTCTGTGGGCAGCTGGGTCTGAAAGGACTTGAACCTCATACCTCTCTGTGTTGCGATGACAGTGATATTATGCCATTGCTCACGCTCCCGGTCCAACTCCATCACCGTGGTGATGAGGCCGCTGTCAGTAGTAATACGGAACAGAGCCTCCAGGTCAGACTGGGGATCAATGGAGTACCTGAGAGAGAGACGGGAGGGGAGGGGAGGGGGAGAGAGAATAGTTTGAGTAAAGAATATGTGTGTGAGTGACAGACACAGACAGATGGACGGACAGACAGACAGACAGACTGACGGGCTGACTAAGTGAGTGTAGCCTACCTGATGTTTGTGCTTTGTCCTGTGTCTGGGTCAACAGCAGATACTCGGCCCACGCTGCAGACAGGAGGACAGTTCTCAGGCACGTCCAGACGGTAACGGGATCGGGAGAAGCGGGGGGGCTCGTCTGCGTTGAGGACCATGACCCATACGGTCGCACAGTCCTTAAAGGGACCCTTCCGTAGGAACCGTGCATCCACCATGGGGTTCACAACTTCCACTGAGAATGAGAATGAACTGCGACTCTCATAGTCCAGCAACTGAGGAGAGAAATACAGCCAATTATGTTTTACTATACTTTTCTATTACAATTTTTGTCTATTATTTCTCTCTGTACTTTGCTTCCTCTCTATCACTCTCCCTAACTCGAACACTCTTTCTTTCCCTCTTTTCATCATGCCCTTTTCCTACCCTTGTTCCATAATTATTTCGCTCCCACATTCACTCATCATCACCTCATCCTATCTCATACTCTCACGCTTGTCACACAAACTTTGTTAAATGGAGCTTGCGATGCCCCATGCACTCAACACCACACTGAAAAATACACAGGCTCACAGTCTATTTTCCAGTTGGTGATTTAAATTCAACTGCGAGTCGGAATCTTTAATTTATGAATTAGTTGTGCATAAATTCCATTGTATTTGAATCCCCTTTTTGTCTATTACTTATTTTCAAGTTATCCACAGTGAGACAATGTTTTGTTTGAGATCATTAAAGGGATTCTCTGGAACTCTTGTATACTTTTTAGCCAGTAGGTTAGAAAGGAGCACTCGAGACAAAATATGTCCCCCAAAAATTGCGTAGTACATCACATATTTTCTCTCACGCTCTGCTCTGTGTGCATCATGTGCATCTTGCTAGCTGTCACTCATATGGCAAGGGGCTGAAGCTCATTGGTTGAACTCGAATTGCTTGGGGTCTGGCCCATGCGGGGGAAAATGGAGCAGCGTCCAGAAAAACAGTTGCCTTCAAATGAGGGATTTTCGTGGTCAAAAGCGGGAGGTTTAAAAAATACTTAGTAGTCACCAATGTTCCGGAGGATGTCTTTAAATTTGCAGGACTCCACACAACAGGATTGCAATGGAAAACTGTTAAATGACTGTTTCCAGGGCCTCCCGGGTGGCGCAGTGGTTAAGGGCGCTGTACTGCAGCGCCAGATGTGCCACCACAGACTCTGGGTTCGCGCCCAGGCTCTGTCGCAACCGGCCGCGACCAGGAGGTCCGTGGGGCGACGCACAATTGGCCCAGCGTCGTCCGGGTTAGGGAGGGCTTGGCCGGTAAGGATATCCTTGACTCATCGTGCACCAGCGACTCCTGTGGCAGGCCGGGCGCAGTGCACGCTAACCAAGGTTGCCAGGTGCACGGTGTTTCCTCCGACACATTGGTGCGGCTGGCTTCTGGGTTGGATGCGTGTTGTGTTAAGAAGCAGTGTGGCTTGGTTGGGTTGTGTATCGGAGGACGCATCAATTTCAACCTTCGTCTCTCCCGAGCCCATACGGGAGATGTAGCGATGAGACAAGATAGCAGCTACTAAACAATTGGATACCACGAAATTGGGGTAAAAAAATATATATATTTACAGATCACATGGGCATACTGTCTGTTCATCATCATGGCTATCAAATGGCATATAACACGTAGCTTGGTAGGAGTGTGTATTATAGGCCTATCAGACCTGTCTGAGGATCCACAATTTTTACTGTTTCCAGACCAAATATTTATTCAAAGCATCCTATTACCAGGCCTGATTATGACTGACTGAAGTCTCTGCAGGCAACACTGTCCTGCTGTTTTAAATGTTTTTCACTGAATGAACTTCCTGGTAAGAGTGCCATGGAGGAGCTATTCTTAGTTTAGCCCCTCATTTTACACCATTGTGGATGTTTTTGACTTGAGTCTGATTAAGAGCTAAATGCAGTATAAATCTGGTCTCCATGATTTATTTCTCACCTTGTTTAGTACAATGACAGCTTCTTGGTCTCTTCCGGTGATGTTAAATGTGTCTCCCTCCTCTCCGTCCAGGATGGTATATTCCAGCATGGCATTATCCCCCAGATCAGCATCTGTTGCTGAGAGGCGACCCACCTCCACCCCTGGTGCTGCCAGCTCAGAGATAGAGAACGACCAGGCACCTACAGACAAACAGACAGAGAGAGAGAGAAAGAAAGAGCGAGAGAGCGAGAGAGAAAGAGAGAGAGAGAGCGAGACCACACAGATGAGTGACAGGCATGGACTAACTAAACATACCGTTTAGACCACAAAATGATAGAGTAGTCATCCAGTAGTCCTCAGGGAAAATGTTTACAGTAATGATAAGTGGAGGGAGAGTAGAGGGAAAGTCAGAAAATTAGGGACACAGTATAGAGGAATGTATTGTGTCTCAGAGCATTATATTTGGCAGTGATTTTATTGTCTATTGGAGCAGAAATGACTGAACTTTAGATGAAATATTAATAGAATAGAATGTAGAAGCGCTTGGATAAGAAAAGACTGACATTATCTTTCACTGTTGTTCATGAAGAGTTAGCTTTGTCCTGTTGAGGACCCTAATAGAGCAATCTCAAGATGTTATTCATTCAGATTGATGACAATGATAATAATAAGGATGATTAATATGATGATGATGATGATGATGAAGAGGTAAGCAGGAATGTATTCAATGATGAAGGAAGAGCCACATGCACATATCAAGCAACACTGCCTAAAATGAAATCAAAATCAACCAGTATGGCTGGTGGCATTGTCATGTAGGAGGGTCATGTCAGGATGAGATCGCAGGAAGGGTACATGAGGGAGGAGGATGTTTTCCCTGTAAGCTCTTCTCACAGCTGCTGTGTGACAACCCTGGCAGAGGACACCCTAAATGTGCACTTAGCAGCAGAAAGATCAGTGCACCATCACAAGTGCCACAGTACAAGGCATTTCATCACTCTAATCACACACACACACACACACACACACACACACACACACACACACACACACACACACACACACACACACACACACACACACACACACACACACACACACACACACACACACACACACACACACACACACACACACACACACACACACACACACACACACACACACAAATGGAGCATTACTAGGCGGTAATACATGACATATGCCAATAACAAAACAGTAACAGTAATGTTGCTCACTCTTTCTGAAGTGAGGGGGGTTGTCGTTGACATCACTCAGCCTCACAGTGACTGTGGTCGTCCCTGACATCCCCCCCAGGTGCCCCCCCATGTCTTTGGCCTCAAGTACTACCAGATAGGTGTCCTGACTCTCCCTGTCCATGTCAGTTACAGCAGTACGTAGGACACCTGGCAGAGAGGAAATGGAGAGGACATAGGACAGTAAATTACCCCATTACAATGACAAGGACAGCTAAAGGGACAAGCAGACTGTACCAGGATGAGTTATCTGCTTTAATATCACATATTGCTATGTTACAAGCTTTTATGTACATAGAATACCTGTAGACTGTCTATGGCTGTACATACAGACAAACAGAAGTGCACAATGTTGTATCTTTACAGATCACATGGGCATACTGTAGTCTGTTCATCTTCATGGCTATCAAATGGCATATAACACGTAGCTTGATAGGAGTGTGTATTATAGGCCTATCAGACCTGTCTGAGGATCCACAGAGAAATACTGCTGGCCCTGGGTCACAGCATACACCAGCCTGGCACTGTTACCATACGTAGGGTCGTCTGCATCTGTGGCTGTCACCTGGATTATGGATGTACCTGTTAGTGAGAGATGGAGTGGTGAGACTACAGGAATGAGAAATAAGCCCTTGAGATAGCCTGACCAGACTGTAATGTAAACCACAGATCAGGACCGGAGACCTGTCAGTCACATGTAGTACCTATATTGGCCATCTCGGGCACAGTGGCGGTGTAGGGCTCATTCTGGAAGACAGGTGGGTTGTCGTTGATATCCTGAACTCTGATGATGAACGTGGACGAGGGTTCGAGGGCGCGGCCTGTCTGGCGGTTGGTTGCTGTAGCAATCAGGCGGTACTGGTCCTTGTCCTCTCGGTCCAGGGACTTGGTGACGTGGATGTTTCCTGTGTTCCCGTCGATGACAAACACAGACCCCACCCCCTCTCCTTCTAATATGTACTTAGTACGCCCATCGCCCCTGTCCATGTCTGTGTGCAGCTGGAGGAGATGGGTATGGACAGAAAATAAAGTCATAACAGTAATCTATGCATTCTGCTTTGAGCCTTGCTTAATGAGCGACTTTTGTTCTCTCTGCTCTATTCTCTAAAACGCCAGAGTTTATAGTTTAACTGATGCTTTTGATATATTGTGTCCGAGCCACCACTGACACAGACAATGCATCCCTCATCAGCGCCATTTATCACCAACCTAAACAAAAACATGTGATTGTGAAATGAGCGATTGAATCAAGCTCAAGATGTGGTATTCAGTGAGTGTGAATTGAATGGCACCAGGTGTGAAAGGGACAGTGGGGAGCTGAATGAGTACTGATGCGTACCGCTAATGAACTCATTGGACCAAGCAGGCCACTGTGGGATTGTTAGGGGGTGAAAGTACATGACTGTGGACAGTGGCCCCAAATGTCCTGCTCACACAGAACACTGACAGCCCAATGTGTCCATCTGCATGTGTCGCTCTTTCTGTCTTCTGTTCTGTTAGGTTCTGTCCATCTGTCTGTTTCCTTTCCCTCTCTGAATCCATCTGTTTGCTTGTCTCTGTATCTCCCCTTAACTTTGTTTTTCTGTCACCCTCTCTCTCTCTCTGGGAACGTGCCTCTCTCTCTGACAGTACATCTGCCCATCTGTTTCTCTCTCTCTCTGGGACCGTGCCTCTCTCTCTGACAGTCCATCTGCCCATCTGTTTCTCTCTCTCTCTCTCTGGGAACGTGCCTCTCTCTCTGACAGTCCATCTGCCCATCTGTTTCTATCTCTCTCTGGGAACGTGCCTCTCTCTCTGACAGTCCATCTGCCCATCTGTTTCTCTCTCTCTCTCTCTGGGAACGTGCCTCTCTCTCTGACAGTCCATCTGCCCATCTGTTTCTCTCTCTCTCTCTCTGGGAACGTGCCTCTCTCTCTGACAGTCCATCTGCCCATCTGTTTCTCTCTCTCTCTCTCTGGGAACGTGCCTCTCTCTCTGACAGTCCATCTGCCCATCTGTTTCTATCTCTCTCTGGGAACGTGCCTCTCTCTCTGACAGTCCATCTGCCCATCTGTTTCTCTCTCTCTCTGGGACCGTGCCTCTCTCTCTGACAGTCCATCTGCCCATCTGTTTCTCTCTCTCTCTCTGGGAACGTGCCTCTCTCTCTGACAGTCCATCTGCCCATCTGTTTCTCTCTCTCTCTCTCTGGGAACGTGCCTCTCTCTCTGACAGTCCATCTACCCATCTGTTTCTCTCTCTCTCTGGGAACGTGCCTCTCTCTCTGACAGTCCATCTGCCCATCTGTTTCTCTCTCTCTCTCTGGGAACGTGCCTCTCTCTCTGATAGTCCATCTGCCCATCTGTTTCTATCTCTCTCTCTTTCTTCATCTGTATCTCTATCGGTCTCTGTTTACTTTGCAGTAAACAGTGCTTGCTTGTTCAGTATTTAATGGCAGTAGGGGGACATTTACAGGGAGCTGGTTGGGTAAAAGGCCAGACACACAGAAATAGAAAGCTACAAGGATTACTCAAGCCTTCATCACACAGGGCTTTCTGAACAGGAACCTCAACATCTCACTCCCCTTAAGGCACATCTGCACATGTTCATAATCTACTAGGTTTATTCATATCACATCATTTTCTCCGCTCTGCTGCGGACCCTCTGTAAAAGACCAACACAACCTCTATCTTAAACCACAACCCTTTATTTGAACTAAACTCAGCAAAAAAAAGAAATGTCCTCTCACTGCGTTTATTTTCAGCAAACTTAACATGTGTAAATATTTGCATGAACATAACAAGATTCAACAACTGAGACATAAACTGAACAAGTTTCACAGACATATGACTAACAGAAATGGAATAATGTGTCCCTGAACAAAGGGGGGGTCAAAATCAACAGTAACAGTCAGTATCTGATGAGGTCACCAGATGCATTAAGTACTGCAGTGCATCTCCTCCTCATGGACTGCACCAGATTTGCCAGTTCTTGCTGTGAGATGTTACTCCACTCTTCCACCAAGGCACCTACAAGTTCACAGACATTTCTGGGGGGAATGGTCCTAGCCTCACTCTCCGATCCAACAGGTCCCAGAGATGCTTTTAGATGCACTATTGTAAAGTGACTGTTCCACTGGATGTCATAAGGTGAATGCACCAATTTGTTAATCCCCCCTGATAAGAGCGTCTGCTAAATGACTTAAATGTAAATGTAATGCTCAATGGGATTGAGATCCGGGATCTTCGCTGGCCATGGCAGAACACTAACATTCCTGTCTTGCAGGAAATCACACACAGAGCGAGCAGTATGGCTGGTGGCATTGTCATGTAGGAGGGTCATGTCAGGATGAGACCGCAGGAAGGGTACAACTTGAGGGAGGAGGATGTTTTCCCTGTAACGCACACCGTTGAGATTGCAAGCTTAGTCCGATGATGATGTGACACATCGCCCCATTACTTTGACAATAAACGCGAATCTGACCATCACCCAAGTTGAGACAAAACCGCGACTCGTCAGTGAAGAGCACTTTTTGCTAGTCCTGTCTGGTCCAGCAACGATGGATTTGTGCCCATAGGCGATGTTGTTGCCGGTGATGTCTGGTGAGGACCTGCCTTACAACAGGCCTACAAGTCCTCAGTCCAGCCTCTCTCAGCCTATTGCGGACAGTCTGAGCACTGATGGAGAGATTGTGCTTTGCTGGTGTAACTCAGGCAGTTGTTGTTGCCATCCTGTACCTGTCCCGCAGGTGTGATGTTAGGATGTACTGATCCTGTACAGGTGTTGTTCCACGTGGTCTGTCACTGCGAGGACGATCAGCTGTCCATCCTGTCTCCCTGTAGCGCAGTCTCAGGCATCTCACAGTATGGACATTGCAATTTATTGCCCTGGCCACATCTGCAGTCCTCATGCCTCCTTGCAACATGCCTAAGGCATGTTCATGCAGATGAGCAGGGACCCTGGGCATCTTTCTTTTGGTGTTTTTATCAGAGTCAGTAGAAAGGCCTCTTTAGTGTCCTAAGTTTTCATAACTGTGACCTTAATTGCCTACCGTCTGTAAGCTGTTAGTGTCTTAACGACTGCTCCACAGGTGCATGTTCATTAATTGTTTATGGTTCATTGAACAAGCATGTGTTTAAACCCTTTACAATGAAGATCTGTGAAGTTATTTGGATATTTAACGAATTATCTTTGAAAGACAGGGTCCTGAAAAAGGGACCATTCTTTTTTTGCTGAGTTTATAATAAACAGAATGGGTTGTTTGATATTTATTGAGCAGTATACTGCAGGTTTTTACATTAATATGGACACAGCTTTGTGGTCAAACTGTGGTTGTTATATTTATCACAAGCCACAGGCAAGGAACATTGTTCATGTTATTATGTCACATAAGCCTGGAGAGAGCAAGAGCAAAAGAGTATTATGGCCCCATAGGACTTAAATCACATAAATGTGCATTTCTTCTACACAAAAACACCAAAGGGATGCATAAACACATTGGTAAACATGTCAACTGTAATTCATAAACCACAGGTGTATACAGCCGTAGTACACAAGTGTCTCTGGGTGTGAGTGTGTGTGTGATGTGTGTTAGAGAGAGAGCAAGAAAAAGAGAGAAACAGTGTGTGTATATGTGTGTAGTTGAGCGTGTAGTTAGGGATTAAAGAAACACATGATAACACACAGTAAGAAATGCTAGATGAGGGAGTAGGGGGTTTATTCTCTCCAACACCCCCCTCCTCTTCTTCCTCCTTGAATCTGCTTTTATTTGTATCCCACGCATCACCACGAGAGACATCTTTGTCATTCTTCCATCTCACTCTCCTAAAAAACATCCCCCCACCCTCTCTCTCACCAACCCATACCCCCCTACTCTCAATCCAATTGCTAGCTCAGTCCTGCTGTGCATCAGTCGCCATGGCAAAGTATTTCTCTGTGGGGTTGAAACTTATCCAATCCATAAAAACTGAGAGTAGAGGGGAATTCTTTTTTGAAGTGATCTCTGAGGGAATTCCCAGAGGTCTACTTGTCTTTCCCTATCCTGTTGTCACTCTCCCCACTCTTTCATTTAAATGTTCTGTATTCTGCTTGTTGATTTTCTCTTCCTGAAAATGTCTCATTCATTGCCATGATGGACTTTATCTTACCCCACTCAATGCTTACTATCTATGTCATTCAAACAGCGTAGAACATACACTCTAATCATGTATGTAAGTTATTTTTTTAACTTATTATGCACATAATGTTGCTGTTACCATCTCTTATGACCGAAAATAACTGGGCATCAGAACTGCGATTACTCACCACGGACTGGCAGAATCCTTTTTTCCCTTTAAAGAGCCTGATGAGCCCGACATGAATGACATACTGCTTTCCCAGGGACAGGCCTAGATCCCCGTTATTTGTGTGAAGAGGAGTTGGAGAAAAAGGGGCCAGAGGGCAGGCTGCCTTCTGAGAATTCGTAGGAGATCGAACCTCCACTTCCTTCCATTCTGCTAGCAAACTTACAATCTTTGGAAAATTAAATCGATGACCTACGATGAAGATTAAACTACCAACGGGACATTCAAAACTGTAATATCCACGGAGTCGTGGCTGAACGACAACATTATCAACATATAGCTGGCTGGTTATTTGCTGTTTCGGCAGGGTAGAACAGGGGCATCTGGTAAGACAGGGGGCGGCAGACAATTAAGTTTTGTAAATAACAGCTGGTGCATGATATCTAAGGATGTCTCGAGGTTATGCTCACCTGAGGTAGAGTATCTCATGATAAGCTGTAGTCTACACTATCTACCTAGAGAGTTTTCGTCTGTATTTTTCAGAGGGAAAAACAACTCTGGACCACATTTACTTCACACACAGAAACGCATACAAAGCTCTCCCTCGCCCTCCATTTGGCAAATCTGACCATAATTCTATCCTCCTGATTCCTGCTTACAAGCAAAAATTAAAGCAGGAAGCACCAGTGACTCGATAAATAAAAAAGTGGTCAGATGAAGCACATGCTAAGCTACAGGACTGTTTTGCTAGCACAGGCTGGAATATGTTCCGGGATTCCTCCGATGGCATTGAGGACTACACCACATCAGTCATTGGCTTCATCAACAAGTGCATTGATGACGTCATCCCCACAGTGACCGTACATACATACCCCAACCAGAAGCCATGGATTACAGGCAACAACTGAGCTAAAGGCTAGAGCTGCCGGTTTCAAGGAGCGGGTCTCTAACCCGGAAACGTATAAGAAATCCCACTATGCCCTCCGACAAACCATCAAACAGGCAAAGCATCAATACAGGACAAAGATCGAATCGTACTACACCGGCTCTGACGCTCGTCGGATGTGGTAGGGCCTGCAAACTATTACGGACCACAAAGGGAAGCACAGCCGAGAGCTGCCCAGTGACACGAGCCTACCAGACAAGCTGAACTACTTCTATGCTCGCTTCGAGGCAAATAACACTGACACATGCATGAGAGCACCAGCTGTTCCCGAAAGTCTGTGTGATCCCGCTCTCCGCAGCAGATGTGAGTAAGACCTTTAAACAGGTCAACATTGGCTGCAGGGCCAGACGGATTACCAGGACGTGTGCTCCGGGCATGTGCTGACCAACTGGCAGGTGTCTTCACTTACATTTTCAACCTCTCCCTGTCCAAGTCTGTATTACCAAGATGTTTTAAGCAGACCACCATAGTCTCTTTTGCCCAAGAACACTAAGATAACCTGCCTAAATAACTATCGACCTGTAGCACTCACACCTGTAGCCATGAAGTGCTTTGAAAGGCTGGTCATGGCTCACATCAACACCATTATCCCAGAAATCCTAGACCTACTCCAATTTGCAGATCCACAGATGATGCAATCTCTATTGCACTCCACACAGCCCTTTCCCACCTGGACAAAAGGAACATCTATGTGAGAATGCTGTTCATTGACTACAGCTCAGCGTTCAACACCATAGTGCCCTCAAAGCTCATCAATAAGCTATGGACCCTAGGACTAAACACCTCCCTCTGCAACTGGATCCTGGACTTCCTGATGGGCTGCCCCCAGGTGGTAAGTGTAAGGGTAGGTAACAACACATCCGCCACGCTGATCCTCAACACTAGGGGCCCCTCAGGGGTGCGTGTTCAGTCCCCTCCTGTATTCCCTGTTCACTCATGACTGTACGGCCAGGCACGACTCCAACACCATCATTAAGTTTGCCGATGACACAACAGTGGTAGGCTTGATCACCGACAACAAGGAGACAGCCTATAGGGAGGTCGTCAGAGACCTGGCCATGTGGTGCCAGGACAACAAGCACTCCCCCATTCTCATTGACAGGGCTGTAGTAGAGCAGGTTGAGAGCTTCAAGTTCCTTGGTGTCCACATCACCAACAAACTATCATGGTCCAAGCACACCAAGACAGACATGAAGAGAGCATGACAAAACCTATTCCCCCACAGGAGACTGAAAAGATTTGGCATGGGTCCTCAGATCCTCAAAAGGTTCTACAGCTGCACCATCGAGAGCATCACTGGTTGCATCACTGTCTGGTATGGCAACTGCTCGGACTCTGACCACAAGGCACAACAGAGGGTAGTGCGTACGGCCCAGTACATCACTGGGGCCGAGAGGAAGTTCCTAAAAATTGTCAAAGACTCCAGCCACCCTAGTCATAGACTGTTCTCCGTGCTACCGCACAGCAAGCGGTACCGGAGCTCCAAGTCTAGGTCCAAGAGGTGTCTAAAACAGGCTCTACCCCCAAGCCATAAGACTCCTGAACATCTAATCAAATGTCTACCCAGACTATTTGCATTGCCCCCTCTCTTTTACACCACTGCTCCTCTCTATTGTTATCATCTATGCATAGTCACTTTAATAACTCTACCTACATGTACATATTACCTCAACTAACCGGTGCCCCCACACATTGACTCTGTACTGGTACCCCCCTGTGGATAGTCTCGCTATTTTTATTTTACTGATGCTCTTTAATTACTTGTTACTTTTATTTCTTATTCTTACTCATATTTTTTTCAACTGCATTGTTGGTTAAGAGTTAGTAAGTGAGCATTTCACTGTAAGGTCTACAGCTGTTGTATTCGGCGCATGTGACTAATACAATTTAATTTGATTGGATTTGATCATAAAAACTCTCTTAAAGCCCTAAAAAGCTGCACAAAAAACAACTCCTCCATATGTGAGATCCCTTATGACATCATAGCTATCTCAAGCCCAGAATCAGACTAGTGCACTAACTGCAACATTGGTCTCCACCGCTGAACTGCCATCCCTTCCTGACTGTATCAATAAAAGCCAGAGAGGAAGATGGAACATTTACATGGCTGCTTCTACTGTGGCTGGCACAGTTCCGTGTTAGCGTTACAGCTAATAGAATTCACATACACACTAAAGCTGCCAGCAGCTGCATTAACAGTCCACCGCTTAGCCTGTGATGTGCTACAAGTAACCTCCAGGGCTCTAGATGGATCAGGTGCGAACTGGCTTAAAACGTATTCAATCATCTCATCATCAGACTGGTTGAACACTGACTTCCTGTCAGCTCTATGGTGTTCTTAGTGTGGTGCGACCAACCATATTTATTGACTAACCTTAGTGAACTACAGTATGGCTGACTAGTAGAGTACTGTATCATCAAGCTATTGTTCTAGGAATAACTTAACCAAAGCTACAAGTATGACATTTGTATGAACCAAAGCTATAAGTATGACATTTGTATGAACCAAAGCTACAAGTATGACATTTTTATGAACCAAAGCTACAAGTATGAACACTTTTATAACACTTGAATTCACACTGTACTTTTAATGACATACAGTATATGAGCATTTGTTTTGATGAGGCCTTACCCGTCCGATGAGCACTGGTTCTGGTCCTCTGTACTCCTCAATCACAAAGAACTGGTTCCACTGCCAACTCCGCCTATGACGAGAGCGAGGCCGCTCCCAAATTAGAGTTAGCCCCACCACCCCCGCCTGAGACACCAAGCCCCGGCTAGAGATGCTCTTTGGAAGAACTCTGGACTCTGGATGGAAGTCAGTCTGGAGTTTCAAATGATGGCTGGGGTCTCCATTTGGATCTGCCTCCATGGACTCTTGAGTCTCCAGTGACTGAGTGTGAACATTATCCACAGCTTCACTCTTGGATATAATTACATTCCAAGTGGTGTGGATGGTAAAGGCAGTTTGGGTTGATATCTGTACCAGTTCATCCAGGCCATTATTTCCCTTTTCTGTTAATCCAGGAGCCAGTGGGATGTGGGTAGTCATAAGAACCTCAGCATTCTCACCATGATTCACAGTGAGAGAGACAGTGTTTTCTCCAGCCCTGACATCTGTTAGGGCTTCCTCACTGTTCTCAACTGGAATTAGTAAACTAACAATTAGTGAGCTCTCACCTCTGTGCTCCTCCCACATACAAACCAAAAGTAGAAGAAGCACCGTTGGGGTGGTCATAGTGGAGTTGGTATGTTGGTATGTTAGTCAACTAATTTCAACAAAGAATTCTTTAGAGATTTTTGTTCCTCTACTTGGATTCTGCTATGTCTTCTCGCCACATTGTGCTTTCCTTTGCTATGTCCAGGGTCAGTCTTCATTCTGTTTGGTTTTCATTCAGAGCTGGATTACCTGAGGAGAGATAATTAGAGTAATCTCAGCTGTTTTAATTCAAAGGAGAGCAAACAGCTCTGAGGTGCAGGAGGCATGAAGACATGCAGAGTGGTGACAGTATTCTCATTAACTCCTCAAGACCTTAGGAAAGCTGGCTGCCATTTTACAACTCCACATTGTGGGGAATATATATATTTTTTATTTCACCTTTATTTAACCAGGTAGGCTAGTTGAGAACAAGTTCTCATTTGCAACTGCGACCTGGCCAAGATAAAGCATAGCCGTGTGAACAGACAACACAGAGTTACACATGGAGTAAACAATTAACAAGTCAATAACACAGTAGAAAAAAAGGGGAGTCTATATACATTGTGTGCAAAAGGCATGAGGAGGTAGGCGAATAATTACAATTTTGCAGATTAACACTGGAGTGATAAATGATCAGATGGTCATGTACAGGTAGAGATATTGGTGTGCAAAAGAGCAGAAAAGTAAATAAATAAAAACAGTATGGGGATGAGGTAGGTAAAAATGGGTGGGCTATTTACCGATAGACTATGTACAGCTGCAGCGATCGGTTAGCTGCTTAGATAGCAGATATTTGAAGTTGGTGAGGGAGATAAAAGTCAACTTCAGCGACTTTTGCGATTCGTTCCAGTCACAGGCAGCAGAGAACTGGAACGAAAGGCGGCCAAATGAGGTGTTGGCTTTAGGGATGATCAGTGAGATACACCTGCTGGAGCTCGTGCTACGGATGGGTGTTGCCATCGTGACCAGTGAACTGAGATAAGGCGGAACTTTACCTAGCATGGACTTGTAGATGACCTGGAGCCAGTGGGTCTGGCGACGAATATGTAGCGAGGGCCAGCCGACTAGAGCATACAAGTCGCAGTGGTGGGTGGTATAAGGTGCTTTAGTGACAAAACGGATGGCACTGTGATAAACTGCATCCAGTTTGCTGAGTAGAGTGTTGGAAGCAATTTTGTAGATGACATCGCCGAAGTCGAGGATCGGTAGGATAGTCAGTTTTACTAGGGTAAGTTTGGCGGCGTGAGTGAAGGAGACTTTGTTGCGGAATAGAAAGCCGACTCTTGATTTGATTTTCGATTGGAGATGTTTGATATGAGTCTGGAAGGAGAGTTTACAGTTTAGCCCGACACCTAGGTACTTATAGATGTCCACATATTCAAGGTTGGAACCATCCAGGGTGGTGATGCTGGTCAGGCGTGCGGGTGCAGGCAGCGAACGGTTGAAAAGCATGCATTTGGTTTTACTAGCGTTTAAGAGCAGTTGGAGGCCACGGAAGGAGTGTTGTATGGCATTGAAGCTCGTTTGGAGGTTAGGATAGCACAGTGTCCAAGGACGGGCCGGAAGTATATAGAATGGTGTCGTCTGCGTAGAGGTGGATCAGGGAATCGCCCGCAGCAAGAGCAACATCATTGATATATACAGAGAAAAGAGTCGGCCGAGAGTTGGCCGAGGTTGGAGTAGCCAGGCGGAAGGCATGGCCAGCCATTGAGAAATGCTTGTTGAAGTTTTCAATAATCATGGGTTTATCGGTGGTGACCGTGTTACCTAGCCTCAGTGCAGTGGGCAGCTGGGAGGAGGTGCACTTGTTCTCCATGGCCTTCACAGTGTCCCAGAACTTTTTGGAGTTGGAGCTACAGGATGCAAACTTCTGCCTGAAGAAGCTGGCCTTAGCTTTCCTGACTGACTGCGTGTATTGGTTCCTGACTTCCCTGAACAGTTGCATATCACGGGGCTTTTCGATGCTATTGCAGTCCGCCACAGGATGTTTTTGTGCTGTTCGAGGGCAGTCAGGTCTGGAGTGAACCAAGGGTTATATCTGTTCTTAGTTCTGCATTTTTTGAACGGAGCATGCTTATCTAAATAAAATGGTGAGGAAGTTACTTTTAAAGAATGACCAGGCATCCTCAACTGACGGGATGAGGTCAATGTCCTTCTAGGATACCCGGGCCAGGTCGATTAGAAAGGCCTGCTCACAGAAGTGTTTTAGGGAGTGTTTGACAGTGATGAGGGGTGGTCGTTTGACTGCGGCTCTGTAGCGGATACAGGCAATGAGGCAGTGATCGCTGAGATCCTGATTGAAGACAGCGGAGGTGTATTTGGAGGGCCAGTTGGTCAGGATGACGTCTATGAGGGTGCCCTTGTTTACACATTTAGGGTTGTACCTGGTGGGTTCATTGATGATTTGTGTGAGATTGAGGGCATCTACCTTAGATTGTAGGACTGTCAGGGTGTTAAGCATATCCCAGTTTAGGTCACCTAACAGAACAAACTCTGAAGCTAGATGGGGGGCGATCAATTCACAAATGGTGTCCAGGGCACAGCTGGGAGCTGAGGGGGGTCGGTAGCAGGCGGCAACAGTGAGAGACTTATTTCTGGAGAGTAATTTTCAACATTAGTAGTTCGAACTGTTTGGGTATGGACCTGGAAAGTATGACATTATTTTGCAGGCTATCTCTGCAGTAGACTGCAACTCCTCCCCCTTTGGCAGTTCTATCTTGACGGAAAATGTTATAGTTAGGTAGGGAAATCTCCAAATTTTTGGTGGCCTTCCAGAGCCAGGATTCAGACACGGCAGGGACATCAGGGTTAGCAGAGTGTGCTAAAGCAGTGAGTAAAACAAACTTAGGGAGGAGGCTTCTGATGTTGACATGCATGAAACCAAGGCTTTTTCGATCACAGAAGTCAACAAATGAGGGTGCCTGGGGACATGCAGGGCCTGGGTTTACCTCCACATCACCCGCGGAACAGAGGAGGAGTAGAATGAGGGTGCGGCTAAAGGCTATCAAAACTGGTCGCCTAGAGCATTTGGGACAGAGAATAAAAGGAGCAGATTTCTGGGCATGGTAGAATATATTCAGGGCATAATGTGCAGACAGGGGTATGGTGGGGTGCGGGTACAGCGGAGGTAAGCGCAGGCACTGGGTGATGATGAGAGAGGTTGTATCACTGGACATGCTGGTTGTAATGGGTGAGGTCACCGCATGTGTGGGAGGTGGGACAAAGGAGGTATCAGGGGTATGAAGAGTGGAACTAGGGGCTCCATTGTAAACTAAAACAATGATAACTAACCTGAACAACAGTATACAAGGCATATTGACATTTGAGAGAGACATACAACGAGGCATACAGTATTCACAGGTGTTGAATTGGGAGAGGTAGCTAAAACAGTAGCTAAAACAGTAGGTGAGACAACAACAGCTAATCAGCTAGCACAACAACAGCAGGTAAAATATTGTAATAGCACTGTTCTGTCTGCACAGTTTTTTTGCCTACTGTCTATGTTCAGATTTGTCCATTGTTTAGTGTTTGGTGAATTGAAGGATTAGACACCATAGTCATAGCTAATAGAAAACCAGAGGCTATTGTCAGTCTGTTGTAAAATTGCAGCATATAAATATCTATTGTCTATTTATAACATAATAAACATTTCAAGGGCTCAGACATGCTCATAACCAGTGAAAAAGCATAACACCGGTTAGTTAAAGAATGTCACTTAATACTTAATGACAGAATGGGGCATAGTATAATGAGACTATTGTGTTAAGTTATGAGCTCAATGTAGAGCCTGTAAGGGAGCTTTGTCTCTGGAGGCTGAGTTTGGACCTGAAGGGCAGAGTGTGTGTCGCAGCCCACTACTTTACTGTGTCAGACACAATTGTCAGTCCATCCGATGATTGATTTCATCCTAAAGATGGCCTCCTTATACCTCAATGCCCATTAGTAGAAGAAGTTACCCTTAAGAGATTAATTGGACTCATAAATATTTTAATACATTTCTGTCCTCATTTCCCAAAAGTTTAACGATCTGAGTTTCGTTGGTATTAGAGTCAGACCCCGGCTATCGATCTTCCAGGCTTTGTACAATGAAGGCTCGTCACCAATTTAACAATACTGAAAATGTGTAATCCCAATTTCTCTATCTATCTCCCTCTATTTTCTGCAATCGCCGCTCTATCTTGTGAATCTTCCTGTGAATTTGTCAATGTCACTCTTTACCTTTTTCCTCTCTCACATTTAACACACAATCACACACTCATATTCAAAGGTCAATTTATTTCTATCGATAAGAAATGATATAATGGCCTCATCCCTACAATCACTGATTTAGTAATCCTCTTTTTTATATTGAATAGCCTTATCGGTACTATACAGTGCAATTAAAATATCTGCAATTGTATTACAACACCCATTCATTTAGATGCAAATGAGGGCCTAAGTTCAAATATTATTAACCCAAAATGACTGTGTAATATTTATCAGAATGTTTAATTTATCCAATTTTAGAATGTTTACAACAGGGACACAATACTCATTCATTCCAATTCAGCAATTGCCCTAGTTTCTTAATACTTGAGAACAAAGTACTAATTTGAGCTTTTGATCATAAGAAAAATTGTTGCTTTTTTCTACCCTTCTCCCCTCTTCACATCAATTCTTTCGCAGAAGAAAAAAATGACTGTTGAAAAGGAATAAGGCTATTTTCTTGCACATATTAAAGCCACCTCATCAATATGAATGCCAGATGTGCACTCAGTCTCTCTGAGCCGACGTGTCTGTTCCCTCATCTTTAAACCATCCCCTATATCTCCGCTCTGGCACTTTTAGAGCTATTCTCTTTCTTCTGTATAATGTTGCATTTTTAAATCCATTTCTTGGCCCATTTTAAAACAATTAGTTTGAGTCTTTTTCATGTTGTTTTTCATGTCTACCGCTCCACAATTAAAGAGAAAACATGCCATTTAATATTATTTTTCAGTATGTGAGATGTAAGTGTTCGTGAGGGGATGGATCGTGGCTAGAAAGAGATAGAATGATAAAGATAGGGAATGAAAGAGTCAGGGCGATTTACTGTTGCTGGCTGATGAGTGGTGACACAGGTCTAAATTGCAAATCGTTGTTTCAGTCTCCCTTCACTCTGTGTGCAGCTTCACTTTTATTTTTTATTAAAAGTAGCCTGTGCATGTCAGGCCTTTACATAGATATATAGAGAGAAGAGAGGTAGAGGGGGTAGAAAGGGAGACAAAGAAAGGGAGGAGAGAGACAGAAAGAGAGAGGGAGGTGGGTGGGGGGGGAGATAGAGGAAGAGGGAAAGAGAGAGGGGAATATGTGATGAAGGGAAAGCTTAGCTGGCTTAAAGACATGCTCTGGAACTTTGGCGACTACTAAGTATTTTTTAAACCTCCCGCTTTGGGCTGGATGTGTCAACGTATAGTTCATACATGCATAATCTATGAGCAGAATTACTGTTTTACCTCAATTAGCCACAAAATCCCTAGTTTGAAAGAGACTGTTTTTCTGGAAACTATGCTGCACCATTTTCCAATTATTGTTCCCCACATGGCCACCCCCCTAGCAAATCACGTTATAACCAATGAGCTTCAGCCCCTAGACATTTGAGTGACCGCTAGCAAGATGCACACACAGCAGAGCGAGAGAGCAATGATGTAATGCACATATCTGCACATATGTGACTTAGTACTCAATTTTCGGGGAACACTTTCGGCTCGTGAGCGCTAATTTCAGAACTACTGGCTAAAAAGTATACAAAATTACTAAAGAATCTCGGTAAACAGCTAAGGGATGGGACTGAAGAATGTCACTCTCAAATTCATAGACAGAGCTATGGATGCATGGACTGACCATCCATGTTATCAAAATTGGATAAATCACTGCCACTCCAGCTGCTCTTTCTTCATATCTTCTCTCATAGTCCGAGAGCATCTGCGGTAGTGGCACAGGCCTACTCATTTCTCCCAAATGGAGATTTAGTCTTTTCTCGCTCTCTTAACTGACCATCTCCTCATTTCAATTCCATGCTGTCACTGTAACTTTTTCGCTCAACATTAACATTGTTGTCATCTATCGCCCCCCTGTGCCCTTGGAGAGTTCCTCAATGAGCTTGACACCTTGATAAGCTCATTTCCTGACGATGGCTCACCGCTCTTCATACTTGGCGACTTCAATCCCCGGACTTCTGCCTTGGATTCATTTCTTTCTAACTCTCTCTTTCCCCTCCTTGCCTCTTTTGGTTGCACCCTTTCCCAATCCCCTCCAACTCACAAGCAAAGCAATACGTTTGACCTCACTAGAGGCTGTTTGCCTACTAAACTCACTGCAACCCCCTCCAGGTCTCTACTTTGTTTTTCTTGTCTGTCTCCCTTTCCTCCAACGCGGGCAGCTTAGTGAAAATGGAGGAAAACTAAACTTCCAAAGAACCTATTATTCATTCACTCCCTCATCTCTACCTTCTCTTCCTCTGCATCCACTGCAAAGCCACTTTCTATCACTCCAAAGCTTCTGCCTCTAATGCTAGGAAACTATTTTCTACCCTCTCCTCCCTCCTTTATCCTCCACCCCTCCCCCTCCCTCCCTTATCCTCCACCCCTCCCCCCTCCCTCCTTTATCCTCCACCCCTCCCTTATCCTCCACCCCCCCCTCCTTTTATCCTCCACCCCTCCCCTCCCTCCCTTATCCTCCACCCCTCCCCCTCCCTCCCTGCAAACAACTTTGTCAACCACTTTGAAAAGAAGGTTGACAACATCCGCTCCTCAGTCACTCAGCCTATTGAGTTCACTGGTCCCACACACATAATTACCATATGTCTTGTCCTCTTTCTCCCCTCTTTCTCCAGATAAAATCCTGTGACTAGTGAGGTCTGGCCGCCCTACAACATGCCCGCTCGACCCCATCCCCTCCTCTTTTCTCCAGACCATTCCTCACTTGCCTCATCAACTCATCCCTGACCACTGGATGCGTCCCCTCTGACTTCAAAATGGCTCGAGTTTCACCCTCCTCAAGAAACCAACACTCGATTCATCTGATGTCAAAAACTATGGACCAAGATTCGCAAAACCTTCTTAAGAAGAAATGTCTTCTTAACTGCCATTTTTTCGTTAACTATAGACTTAAGATGAAAGTTAAGGAAAGTTGCTATTCCTAAAAATGGTTATTGGAAATGTTCTTGCGGTAAATAGATTCTTGAAAATAAACTTTTTGTACACGTTCTTAATTCCAAGATAGCTAAACCCTTGTCTTAAACTCAGGGCAGTGAGAAAAAAGCAATTGAACATATTTAATTCACTCACACACTTCATCTGAAAGTGAGTATTGTGAGTATTGATTATTTTAAACCCAAGAACATGTTTTAGATCAGCAACCTCAGTAATAAATATGCTAAAATGATTGCCATTGTGAGCTAGATAGCTACCTAAAATGTTTGTAAGTTCGTAAGAAATCATTCAATCTTAAGACATTGTTCAGGAATTGCACTTCCGAACTATGTATATTTTTTCTTTCTTTCTTGAATTTTTTTACCACTTTTTCTCCCCAATTTTGTGGTATCCAATTGTTTTAGTAGCTACTATCTTGTCTCATCGCTACGGGCTCGGGAGAGACGAAGGTTGAAAGTCATGCGTCCTCCGATACACAACCCAACCAAGCCACACTGCTTCTTAACACAGCGCGCATCCAACCCGGAAGCCAGCCGCACCAATGCGTCAGAGCACACCAATGTGTCAGCACCGTGCAACTGGCAATCTTGGTTAGCGCGCAATGCGCCCAGCCAGCCACAGGAGTTGCTGGTGCTCGATGAGACAAGGATATCCCTACCGGCCAAGCCCTCCCTAACCCGGACGACGCTAGGCCAATTGTGCGTCGCCCCACAGACCTCCCGGTCGCGGCCGGTTACAACAGAGCCTGGGCGCGAACCCAGAGTCTCTGATGGCACAGCTGGCACTGCAGTACAGCGCCCTTAACCACTGCGCCACCTGGGAGGCCCTTAAGAAGCTTCTTATGTTTTTGCGTAAGAAGTGTTTTGTGAATCTGGGCCCTGTATCCCTTCTTTCTTTTCTTTCCAAAACACGTGTTGTCTTTGATCAACTTTCTCGTTATCTCACTCAGAGCCATCTTCTTGACCCTAACCAGTCAGGCTTCAAGACGAGTCACTCAATCTAGACTGCTCTTCTCTGTGGCACGGGGGCTCTCCACACTGCCAAAGCTGACTCTCTCCTCTGTTCTCATCCTCCTAGATCTATCTGCTGCCTTTGACACAGTGAACCATATGATCCTCCTCTTCACCCTCTCATGGCTGGGTGTCTCAGGCTGTGCACACTATTGGATTGCATCCTACCTGGCAGAGCCGCTCCTACCAGGTGAATTGGAGAGGATCTGTGTCTGCACCACATACTTTCACTACAGGTGTCCCCCATGGATCGGTTCAAGGCCCTCTCCTCTTCTCTCTGCACACCAAGTCACTAGGCTCCGTCAAATCTTCACATGGTCTCTCCTATCATTTCTATGCGGATGGCACTCAACTACTTTTCTCCTTCCCCCTTCTGACACCCAGGTGGCGACATGCATCTCTGCAAGCCTGGCAGATATCTCAACTTGGATGTCGGCCCACCACAAGCTCAACCTCGACAAGGTGTAACTGCTCTTTCTCCCGGGGAAGGCCTGCCCACTCAAAGACCTCTCCATCACGGTTGACAATTCCAAAGTGTCACCTTCCCAGAGTGCAAATAACCTTGGCGTGACCCTGAACAACACCCTGTCGTTCTCAGCAAACATCAAAGCAGTGACCCGCTCCTGCAGGTTCATGCTCTACAACATCCGTAGAGTACAACCCTTCCTCATACAGGAAGCGGTGCAGGTCCTAATCCAGGCACTTGTCCTCTTCTGTCTGGACTACTGCAACTCGCTGTTGGCTGGGCTCCCCGCTTGTGCCATCAACTTATTCAGAACACAGCAGCCTGGTTTTCAACCTTCCCAAGTTCTCTCATGTCACCCCGCTCATCCGCACACTCCACTGGCTTCCAGTTGAAGCTCACATCCACTACAAGACCATGGTGCTTATCTACAGAACTGCAAGAGGAACTGCCCCTCCCTACCTTCAGGCTATGCTCTAACCCTACACTCCAACCGAACACTCCGTTCTGTCACCTCAGGTCTCTTGGGCCTCCCACCCACTACGGGAGGGTAGCTCCCGCTCAGCCCAGTCCAAGCTCTTCTCTGTCCTGGCACCCCGATGGTGGAACCAGCTTCCCCCTGAAGCTAGCAGAGCGGAGTCCCTGCCCATCTTCCAAAAACATTTGAAACCCTACCTCTTCAAACATTTGAGCCTGTTTACATTTACTTTGTTTACAAACATTGGAGTAAAACAAGCTCATGGGCTCAAGCTACTCAATCCATATTGTGGAAGTTAAGTGTTACAGTCTGATGAGAATTTTAAGGCAAAGTTCCCACGTTAGCGGAGACTGCATTCATGGTAAATGCTGCATATGTCAGAGTTTAAATTTCTATCTCAACGCTTCAGCGATACAGATTGAATAGAGCCCTATATTTTGGGTTCTGATAAATAAAGCTGGGTTCTGGGTTCTGATAAATAAAGCTAATGAGGTATTAATAAGTTGAGAATCAATGGGTACATATAATTAATTGACAAGTCCAAAAATGGATGTAGCAACTGTTTATTGCCCCTTTTATTGCCCCGTAACAAAGACAGGCATCTACCTGGCATTCTCTTCTTCCTTCCATTCAATTTAAAATTGTAAGACTGCTCACCCTCTCTCTCCCTCCTCTCTTTCCCTCTCAGTCTTCACAGCCTGTCCAAATCAAACTGATGAGAGGCCTCATTGTGACTATACTCGGCACATCCCCCATCTTGCTATTGTCACCATCTTACATTCAGACAGTCAGTAAGTAGTAATTCAATACCCAATCAAAGCTCTGCGTTGTGGCAGACGTATGCTCTAACAATGTGCTAGTGCTTATGACTCAGTTGTACATTCACTTGACAAATAAATGTGTTCAACAAAGACTACGGTGAGCGGGGACTAGGGAATATCTATACTGGCTGGCAGGATAATGTGTGTGTGTGTGTGTGTGTGTGTGTGTGTGCGTGTGTGTGTGTGTGTGTGTGTGTGTGTGTGTGTGTGTGTGTGTGTGTGTGTGTGTGTGTGTGTGTGTGTGTGTGTGTGTGTGTGTGTGTGTGTGTGTGTGTGTGTGTGTGTGTGTGTGTGTGTGTGTGTGTGTGTGTGTGTGTGTGTGTGTGTGTGTGTGTGTGTGTAAACCCTAGCCTATATGCTGAGTGAAATTGGCTGATAATGATTTTCTCTTTGATGTCTAAAGTCAAAGTGTTGTTGGTGTGTGAATGTGGTACATGGTCTCTCTCGTTCTCATTCCAAGTGTTTGTTATTTATCTCCCTACTTTCTCTCCTCTTGTGTCACACACATACAAACACACACACGCACTTCAAAGCTGGGCATTAGCATACTTTAGATAAACTGAACAGCCTGGAGCATGACCTTGTCTTGTTAGAGAATGTTGGAGCTGTGACCCCTCTGACGCATGTTATTGTGATCTGCACACAAACGCTAAAATGTTAACACTGTGGGAACAGTGCCAGGAAAACTTATCCAAGGGATGGATTGCTGTCATAGCTTCTCCATAGACTGTTTACAGGGTAAGGTAACCAATGTGTAATTTGATGAACTAACCCTTTAAGCATGAGTAAATCCGTGTGGACTGTGGAACCAGTGCAGGCTGCAGGTGAGCGTTTCTGAGCACACGCACGCACGCACGCACACACACACACACGCGCACACGCACGCACGTGCATCCTAGTCCAGGAAGGGAGGGAAGATGACAATCACATTGGTACCATCTGTCAAATCTCTGCGTTTAGTTCAGTCAACCAGAAGAGCCACAGTTTGGTCCCATAATTCCAACAGATCTCTTGGATAACTCTGTATTTGTCTGCATTTAGACTGCCGCTAAAACAGCTGACATCTGTTCCTGACATTTGAAGGCGAACATCTTTATTTTGAACATTTTATTTTGGTATAAGCACGTGCACCACACAATTTAGGCTATATTTCAGATGATATAGAATTCAGATTCAAATGGATAGGCTTTTTGTATTGACATTAAAATAAAAACATTTGGGCATGCATAACCCTGTCAACAGTCAACAGCCATGATAAACCATCCATACCCCATTCATTCTGCAAGATAAATGGGCTAAAGTGAAAGTAGGCTACAAATAAACTGAACCATATTAAGAACAAAAGATTTTGTCCTGATGCATTTCTCACACCAATTTCAATCTTACCTTTCAATAAAGATATCATCTCATAGCTCTTTCAACTGCCTGTGATTTAAGTGAACGCGCTGAATGAAATACAACTAGAATCCAACGTTGGAGAGAAGCCTGTGTTCCTTGTGTGCCCGCTCTCACTCTCTCTACTCTCACTGTCCCTGAAAATTACATATCACTCCCCCTCAGTCCTCACAGACCCCTTCCTCCTCCTTGCGGGGCTGACAGTTTGTTTGTCATATTTTTGGGATATTGTAGACTAGGCTACTATTTTGCCAGCCTTCATGCCATAATGTAATTGTGGGCATGTTTGCTTTGCATCATGTGAATGAATATTTAGCCTAGGGGTTCCCAAACTGTTTTCCTCACAACCCCATTTTTATATCTGAAAATGTTTGGGACCCCAACCATGTGAAACAAATTATGTAGACTTTTTTATTTGGGGCTATGGCAATCAATTGAAAAACATTTTAACAGTCTTCTCAACTAAACAATCACATACTTTTAATGCTTGGCTATGACAGTCAATTACAAATTAGTCTGACAAATGTATATTATCTCACCACCACTAATAAGATGGGTGTGCTTGATGCATGTCATGTCGGAGCATCTCAAAGTCCGGGGGCGTGGATGACAGTGCACACCTCAATACAATGCCATAGATGTCTCAAGTTTTGAGGGAGCATGCAATTGGCCTGCTGACTGCAGGATTGCCCACCAAAGCTGTTGCAGGATGATTTAATGCTAAATTAAGCCATCATTTTAGATAAATTGGCAGCAAATCCAACTGACCTCACAACCACAGACCACGTGTAACCACGCCAGCCCAGGACCTTCACATCCGGCTTCTTCACTTGAGGGATCGTCTGAGACCAGCCACTCAGACAGCTGATGAAACTGTGGGTTTGCACAACCAAAGAATTTCTGTCAGAAACCGTCTCAGAGAAGCTCATCTACGTGCTTGTCATCCTCACAAGGGTCTTGACTTGACTGCATTTCAGCGTCGTAACCAACTTCAGTGGGAAAATGTTCCTCTTCAAAGGCCACTGGCACACTGGAGGAAAAGTGTGGTCTTCAACGGATTAATCCTGGTTTCAAGTGTACCGGGCAGATGGCAGACGTCGTGTGGCGTCGTGTGGGCGAGCAGTTTGCTGATGTCAACGTTGTGACCAGAGTGCCCCATGATGGCGGTGGGATTATGGTATGGACAGGCATAAGCTATGGACAACAAACACAATTGCATTTAATCGATGACAATTTGAATGCACAGAGATACCGTGATGAGATCCTGAGGCTCATTGTCGTGCCATTCATCCGCCGCCATCCCCTCATGTTTCAGCATGACAATGCACTGCCCCATATTGCCATAATCTGTACACAATTCCTGGAAGATGAAAATATCCCAGTTCTTCCATGCCCTGCATACTCACCAGACATGTCGTCCATTGAGCATGTTTGGGATGCTCTGGATTGACAAGTACGACGGCATGATCCAGTTCCTGCCAATATCCAGCAACATCACACAGCCATTGAAGAAGAGTGGGACAACATTCCACTGGCCACAATCAACAGCCTGATTAACTCTATGGGAAGGAGATTTGTCATGCTGCATGAGGCAAATGGTGGTCACACCAGATACTGACTGATTTTCTGATCCATGCCCCGTTTATTTTAAGGTATCAAATCAAATCAAATTGTATTGGTCACATACACATGGTTTGTAAAGCCCGACGCTGGAGATGAGAAACAAGTACAGGGAGTGAACATTTAATGGAAAATGTACATGAAATGAAACAAGAACAGTGTCTGGACTGGGGGAACAAAACGACATGACTGGTGGCTGAGTTGTAGGAGCCCGACGAGCCAGCTGAGGCATGATGTGGGATGGGAGCCTACCGAGCCAACCGAGGCAAGGAAACCTCTCGAGCCAGCTAAGGAGTGAAAGCCCAACGAGCCACCTGAGACACCCCCGGTTCCATTGGCGGCGGCACCAGGACCCAACGTCACCACCAAAAACAAAAAACAAGAACTCCTGCTTCAAATAGTGGTGTCAGTATTCTGTAAGGACTGACACTGGAGACGAGAAGCAAGTACAGAGAGTGAACATTTTATGGAAAAAGGACATCAAACAAAACAAGAACAGCAACTGGACAGGAGGAACAAAATGACATGATGACAATAATGTTGACACGGCGAACCAACGAAGGAACATACAGATATAGATGGGGCAATCAACAAGGTGAAGGAGTCCAGGTAAGTTCAATGAACACTGATGCGCGTAATGATGGTGACAGGTGTGCGTAATGATGGGCAGCCTGGTGCCTTCGATTGCCAGAGAGGAGAAGCAGGGGCAGGCGTGACATGGTCAGCAAATGTTATTGTGAGTGCAGCAAAATGCTTGTGCTTCGAGCTCCAACAGTGCAGCAATATCTAACAAGTAAACTAACAATTCCACAACAACAACCGAATACACACAAATCTAAGTAAAGGAATATATGGATGAGCAATGACAGAGCGACATAGGCAAGATGCAATAGATGGTATAAAATACAGTACAGTCGTGACCAAAAGTTTTGAGAATGACACAAATATTAATTTTCACAAAGTCTGCTGCCTCGGTTTGTATGATGGCAATTTGCATATTCTCCAGAATGTTATGAAGAGTGATCAGATTAATTGCAATTAATTGCAAAGTCCCTGCAAATGAACTGAATCCCCCAAAAACATTTCCACTGCATTTCAGCCCTGCCACAAAATGACCAGCTGACATCATGTCAGTGATTCTCTCGTTAACACAGGTGTGAGTGTTGACGAGGACAAGGCTGGAGATCACTCTGTCATGCTGATTGAGTTCGAATAAAAAAGTTTCAAAAGGAGGGTGGTGCTTGGAATCATTGTTCTTCCTCTGTCAGCCATGGTTGCCTGCAAGGAAACACATGTCGTCATCATTGCTTTGCACAAAAAGGGCTTCACAGGCAAGGATATTGCTGCCAGTAAGATTGCACCTAAATCAACAATTTACCGGATCATAAAGAACTTTAAGGAGAGTGGTTCAATTGTTGTGAAGAAGGCTTCAGGGCGCCCAAGAAAGTCCAGGAAGCGCCAGGACCGTCTCCTAAAGTTGATTCAGCTGCAGGATTCGGGGCACCACCAGTACATAGCTTGCTCAGGAATGGCAGCAGGCAGGTGTGAGTGCATCTGCACACACAGTGATGCAAAGACTTTTGGAGGATGGCCTGGTGTCAAGAAGGGCAGCAAAGAAGCCACTTCTCTCCAGGAAAACATATTCTGCAACAGGTACAGGGATTGGACTGCTGATGACTGGGGTATAGTCCTTTTCTCTGATGAATCCCCTTTCCGATTGTTTGGGGCATCCGGAAAAAAGCTTGTCCGGAGAAGACAAGGTGAGCGTTACCATCAATCCTGTGTCATGCCAACAGCAAAGCATCCTGAGACCATTCATGTGTGGGGTTGCTTCTCAACCACTCACAATTTTGCCTAAGAACACAGCCATGAATAAAGAATGGTACCAACACATCCTCCAAGAGCAACTTCTCCCAACCATCCAGGAACAGTTTGGTGACGAACAACGCATTCCCAGCATGATGGAGCACCTTGCCATAAGGAAAAAGTGATGACTAAGTGGCTCGGGGAACAAAACATTGATATTTTGGGTCCATGGCCAGGAAACTCCCCAGACCTTAATCCCATTGAGAACTTGTGGTCAATCCTCAAGAGGCGGGTGGACAAACAAAACCCTACAAATTCTGACAAACTCCAAGCATTGATTATGCAAGAGTGGGCTGCCATCAGTCAGAATGTGGCCCAGAAGTTAATTGACAGCATGCCAGGGCAGATTGCAGAGGTCTTGAAAAAGAAGGGTCAACACTGCAAATATTGACTCTTTTCATCAACTTCATGTAATTGTCAATGAAGTCCTTTGACACTTATGAAATGCTTGTAATTATACTTCAGTATTCCATAGTAACATCTGACAAAAATATCTAAAGACACTGAAGCAGCAAACTTTGTGGAAATTAATATTTATGTAATTCTCAAAACTTTTGGCCCCGATTGTATATACATATGAGATGAGTAATGCAAGATATGTAAACATTATTAAAGTGTTATTATTAAACTAACTAGTGATCCATTTATTAAAGTAGGCAATAATTTCATGTCTGTATGTAGGCAGCAGCCTCTCTGTGTTAGTGATGGCTGTTTATTTAACAGTCTGATGGCCTTGAGATAGAAGCTGTTTTTCAGTCTCTCGGTCCCAGTTTTGATGCACCTGTACTGACCTCTTCTTCTGGATGGTAGCGGGGTGAACGGACAGTGGCTCGGGTGGTTGTTGTCCTTGTTGATCTTTTTGGCCTTCCTGTGATATCGGGTGCTGTAGGTGTCCTGGAGGGCAGGTAGTTTTGCCCCGGTGATGCGCTGTGCAGACCGCTCCACCCTCTGGAGAGCCCTGCGGTTGTGGGCGGTGCATTTTCCGTACCAGGCGGTGATACAGCCCAATAGTCTCAAGTGTGCATCTGTAAAACTTTGTGGTTTTTAGGTGACAAGCCACATTTCTTCAGCCTCTTGAGTGGATCTGTGTGGATGGACTATTTCAGGTTGTCCATGATGTCCAGGGCGAGGAACTTGAAAACTTTTCACCTTCTCCACTGCTGTCTATCGATGTGGATAGGGGGATGCTCCCTCTGCTGTTTCCTGAAGTCCACGATCATCTCCTTTGTTTTGTTGATGTTGAGTGAGAGGTTTTTCTGTCATCACACTCTGAGAGCCCTCACCTCCTCCCTGTAGGCTGTCTCATCGTTGTTGGTAATCAAGCCTATTACTGTTGTGCCATCTGCAAACTTGATGAATGAGTTGGAGGACTGCATGGCCACGCAGTCATGGGTGAACAGGGAGTACAGGAGAGGGCTGAGCACACACCCTTGTGGGGCCCCAGTGTTGAGGATCAGCGAAGTGGAGATGTTTCCTACCTTCACCACCTGGGGGCGGCCCGTCAGGAAGTCCAGGACCCAATTGCACAGGGTGGGGTTGAGACCCAGGGTCTCAAGCTTAATGATGAGCTTGGAGGGTACTATGGTGATGAATGCTGAGCTATAGTCAATGAACAGCATTCTTACATAGGTATTCCAGTGTGCAGTTTGATGGCGATTGCATCGTCTGTGGACTTATTGTGGCGGTAAGCAAATTGAAGTGGGTCTAGGGTGACAGGTAAGGTGGAGGTGATATGATCCTTGACTAGGTTCTCAAAGCACTTCATGCTGACAGAAGTGAGTGCTATGGGGTGATAGTCATTTAGTTCAGTTACCTTTGCATTCTTGGGTACAGGAACAATGGTGGCTATCTTGAAGCATGTGGGGACATCAGACTGGGATAGGGAGAGATTGTATATGTCCGTAAACACACCAGCTAGCTGGTCTGCGCATGCTCTGAGGATGCAGATAGGGATGCTGTCTGGGCCGGCAGCCTTGCGAGGGTAAACACATTTAAATGTCTTACTCACATCGGCCACGGAGAAGGAGAGCCCACAGTCCTTGGTAGATTTTGTATCAAGACTGCCCAAATGTGCTGGTTAACTGGTTAATAACTTTTCAAGATCATAACTGTGCACTCTCCTCAAACAATAGCATGGCATTATTTCACTGTTATAGCTACTGTAAATTGGACAGGAGTTAGATTAAAAACTTTCGGCCAATATCAGATATGTCTATGTCCTGGGAAATGTTCTTGTTACTTACAACCTCATGCTAATTGCATTAGCCTATGTTAGCTCAACCGTCCCGTGGGGGGGACACCGATCCTGTAGAGGGTTTAATATGTCTGGAAGCAAGACGCCGGTGTTAGTGACGTGGCTGGTTTTCCTTTTGTAGTTTGTGATACATACGTACCACATTACAATGACTTTAAAATACAAAGACCATATTTTTTTGTTGTTGAATACATATGTAGTGCATTCGGAAAGTATTCAGACCACTTGACTTTTTCCACATTTCGTTATATTACAGTCTGATTAAACAGTTATATTCCTAATCAATCTACACACAATACCCCATAATGACAAAGCGAAAACAGATTTTAACATTTTTTATAATTTTTTAAAAACAGAAATATTCAGACCCTTTGTTTTGAGACTCGAAATTGAGCTCAGGTGCATCCTGTTTCCATTGATCATCCTTGAGATGTGTCTACAACGTGATTGGAGTTCACCTGTGGTAAATTCAATTAATCGGACATTATTTGGAAAGACACACACCGGTCTATATAAGGTCCCACAGTTGACAGAGCAAAAACCAAGCCATGAGGTCGAAAGGAATTGTCCGTAGAACTCCAAGACAGGATTGTCTCGAGGTACAGATCTGGGGAAGGGTACAAAAACATTTCTGCAGCATTGAAGGTCCCCAAGAACACAGTGGCCTGCATCAATCTTAAATGGAAGGAGTTTGGAATCTCCAAGACTCTTCCTAGAGCTGGCAGCCATGCAACACTGAGCAATCTGGGGATAAGAGCTCCAGAGTTCCTCTGTGGAGATGAGAGAACCTTCCAGAAAGACAACCATCTATGCAGCACTCCACCAATCAGACCTTTATGGTAGAGTGGCCAGGCGGAAGCCACTCCTCAGTAAAAGGCACATGATAGCCTGCTCTCAGACCATGAGAAACAAGATTATCTGGTCTGATGAAACCAAGATTGAACTTTTTGGCCTTTTTTCCTCGTCTGGAGGAAACCTGGCACCATCCCTACGGTGACGCATCGCAGAATCATGCAGTGGGGATGTTTTTCAGAAGCAGGGACTTGGAGACTAGTTAGGATTGAGGGAAAGATGAACGGAACAAAGTACAGATAAATCCTTGAAGAAAACCTGCCCCAGAGTGCTTATGACCTCAAACTGGGGTGAAGGTTCACCAACAACGACACTAAGCACACAGACCTGAAAATAGCTGTGCAGCGACGCTTCCTATCCAACCTGACAGAGCTTGAGAGGATCTGCAGAGAAGAATGGGAGAAACTCCACAAATACAGGTGTGCCAACACTCAAGGCTGTAATCGCTGCCAAAGGTGCTTCAACAAAGTACTGAGTAATGGGTCTGAATACTTATGTAAATGTGATATTTCAGTTTTGTATTTGTAATAAATTTACTAAAAACTGTTTTTTGCTTTGTCATTATGGGGTATTGCGTGTAGATTGAGGAGAAAAACAATGTCAATACATTTTAGAATAAGGCTGTAACGTAACAAAATGTGGGAAAAGTCAAGGGGTCTGAATACTTTCTGAAAGCACTGTATATATTTTTTCTTCAGGGTTCTGGGTCTGAATACTTATGTAAATGTGATATTTAGTTTTGTATTTGTAAAAAAAAATCTAAAATTTATAGTATAACCTGTTTTTGCCTTGTCATTATAATATATAATAATAATAATATATGCCATTTAGCAGACGCTTTTATCCAAAGCGACTTACAGTCATGTGTGCATACATTCTACGTATGGGTGGTCCCGGGGATCGAACCCACTACCCTGGCGTTACAAGCGCCATGCTCTACCAACTGAGCTACAGAAGGACTGCATGTTGATTGAGGGGAAAAAAATATTTCATCATTTTTTTAATAAGGCTGTAACGTAACAAAATGTGGAAAAAGTCAAGGGGTCCGAATACTTTCTGAATGCACCATATATATTTTTTCTTCAGAGATCTGGAAATTTTCCCATGACCCCATTTTCATTTCAGGGACGCAACCCTTAAGTTTGGGAACCGCTGATATAGCCTATTCTTGTACACTTATCCTAGCACCTGTGACCCAGTAAACATTATCACTGAAGTCAGAGGGTGCATCCATCAGCCAGTTGTAAACAATATGGTGTTTTTGTTATGGGAAAGTGCAATAGTTTGAGTCTGAAAATAGTCCGTCGCCTTGCAGCCTTGCACTCACAAATAAGAATGCTCTGCATTAGTCATCTCCCCATCAGTCACTCTTCAATGGCCTCTTCGAGGTGGTGGCTGTTGAGGTAGGAATATGCTGAGTAGAGTCAAACTGAAGTTGGTGAATACCACAAGAGGTTGGTGGCACTTTAATTTGGGAGGACGGGCTCGTGGTAATGGCTATAGCAGAATGGTATCAAATACATCAAACAAATACACTGTGTTCGAATACTCATACTAATTGTACTATTTGTGATGTAAATTGAGTATGTAGTATGTTTATTGGTCATAGTATGGATATAGTTAAAATGCCAAAATTTCCCGGATATCGTACTAAATTCTCCAAAATAGAAAGTATACACGCAGTGGACACCATTTCCGTGCTTTTAGGGCCCAGCCTGTAAGCCTGCCAGAAGTGGCATGCCATCCCTGCCGACCTCAAAATGGATATGGTGATCATGTTGTTGGACCCCCAGCTTCCGAGAGTCCTCTGGCACATCGGACGTGTCATTAAAGTTCACACAAGCGCAGATCGTCATGTGAGGTCAGCCGAGGTCTGATCAAGGACAGAACATACACCCGTCCTGTTACCCGGTTGGTAGTCCTGCCAGCTCTCCCAGACAGAGAATACAAAGACAGTACGTCTGCCGTAACCACTCCCAAGAGCCCTTAGCCTTTCTCAGGAACAAATTGCCGTTGCAATTTGGGGTATGAAAGACTATTTAGAGTAAATAATAGTTCATCATAGGAGAGTTTTAGTGTAACAGGGTTATATTGGTGATTCCCCTTGCCACTTTATTGTTAAGCCAATGGGTTTTTGGTTTGAGTTTGTCTTGCCTTCACCTACTCAACATGGCATCTTATTGGCTGGTTTACGTAGCTTGCTTACGAGGGGGGATGTTCCAGTTAGAATCGTCCCAGTGAACAAGCACCAAACCAGCGGCAAGTTGTTGGTTGCAAAGCACCGTACGTCAAAAGTGATTTTATGCTCTCAAGTGATGATTTAAATGTACAATTTATATCAAATAGTTCGTAAATGTTATTCAAACATCACACATAAGATGCAGCTGTTTTTGGAGAATATTTGTTGTGCATTTTGTTGTAGAGAATTCCCGCCAGTATTAGCTAGCAACTTACTGTGTCTGGTGGGTGGGGTTCATATATTTTGTACAGTGCGTGAGTGCAGAGTTGGATGTGAGACGGGCATTGCATGACGTGCAATTTTGTGTCGTTCTTATCAGGTACATTGTTAAAGATATTATATTGTATATTGTAATTGTATTATTTTGGTAACTGTCCCAGTGAACAAGCACCAAACCAGCGTGCGTGAGTGCAGAGTTGGATGGTGAGACGGGCATTGCATGACGTGCAATTTTGTGTCGTTCTTATCAGAATAAAGCTACATGATTGGTGCTACATATTGGAGTTCCGTGTCGATGACTGATGTACACAACGCCAGAAGAGTACTGTTACAGTGGTGCCGTGACCGTTCTTCTGGATCGGATCATCCTTCGCTGGATTTCCATCCCAGAACTTCGCCGTGGTTGCTGTTGAAGAATCAGATAAGACGTTGCTGGTGTAGTTTGGCGATATCGCATTTCGCCACAAGATGGCGCCACTAGAACGTTTTATTATTGCAATTGATGATTTCTCTGGCTGAGGCTCTTCACAGACAAAGGATAACTTTTGTGTTACTTGTTTATTTGCAATTCTGATGTATATCTGATATAAGTAGGGTGAGTTTTACCAGTGTACTAGATATAGGTGATATTTAGGTGATATATATATATACATGTTTTGCTGTTTACATTTTCATTGGGGTGTTGATTTCCCATTGTTAAAATGGAAGGTGTTGGGAGAGGTAGGGGTTTCCTGTCATTTAATCTGTCACCATCTGTGGGTAGGGGTTCAGCCAAAATTCCAGTTACTTCTACACCTATGCCCAAACTGGAGGGTTTTGATGATAGTTTATCCATGGACACGCCCAAGGATGTGTATGAAAGAGTTTTGTCAAATACAGGGAGTGGGGAGGTCTCCATGGATTTCATAGCAGACATAGTAAAGCAGATTGGTCATTCCATTGGGGAGAACATTGCCTCCTGTTTGGAGTCAAAGGCAATTGTTGGACATGTTGGGGACAATGTTATGGGGAGTGTATGCAGCTCGAGGGGTATGGATGTGTCAGGCCTGAACCTGGTATTGAAGTCTGATATCAGGGAACCGGTGTATTTTCGGGGGGATGGCTCTGATAAGTGCACAGTGCATGAGTGGGAGGATATGGTAATGGTTTACATGCATAAGAGGGGCGTGTCTGTGATGGACCAAGCAGTTGAGGTTATGGGCAGGCTTATGGGAAGGGCCCGCGATGTTGTTAAAGTTGGCATACGCAGCAATCCCTCCATTGATTTATCTAAAGGCCCGAGTCCCATCTTTGACATACTGAAACAACATTTTAGTGACACTGTTTTTTCAGGCATGCCCCTTGCCGACTTTTATGCCACATTACCTCTGACTGATGAACAACCATTTGAATACTGGCTCAGACTGAACAGGGCTATGGAGGTTGCTGAAGATTGTCTAAAGAGACAGAAAAAAAGTGTTGAAGACCCATCTCGTGAGCTCACAGTCATGTTCATCAGACATTGCCCTAACGCTGAACTGTCCCTTATCTTTAAGTGCAAGCCATTACAGCAATGGACCGTTGCAGATGTTCATGAGAGGCTGGATGAATACAGGAGGGAGCGGAGGTACTCTCACTTATCTAAGGTGACCCCAGCCATCGCAACAATGGAGCTTTACAGCAGCAAGTGCAGAGAACGGCCGATATACTCACTGACTGCCAAGATGACTTGACACTGACTGACGGTTCCAGCCAACTTCACGATACTGACGGACCTGACAGTTCAAGCGAGCCTGAGGTCTTACGTGACTTAGGTTGGACTGATATTGATGTCTCCTCCTGTCAAGCGTCTCCTGCTGGTAAGAAGAAACTCATCCAGCTCATTGCTGAGTACCAGTCTATTTTTTCCAGGCACAAGTTGGATTGTGGAAAAGCTTCCGGATGTCTTCACCGCATTCAACTGAGTGATGAGAAACCCTTTCGGATGCCCTACCGACGCCTTTCACCAAATAATTATGAGAAGCTCAAACAAGCATTGAATGAGATGGAAGAACGTGATATCATAAGGAAGTCTAGTAGTGAGTTCGCCTCTCCCCTTGTCCTTGTATGGAAGAAGTCTGGAGACCTGAGACTCTGTACTGATTTTCGTTTGCTCAATGCTCGCACCATCAAAGACGCCCACCCACTCCCTCACCAGGCTGACGCGCTGGCTGCGTTAGGTGGAAATGCCTTTTTCTCGACAATGGACCTTACCTCTGGCTACTACAATGTGGAAGTGCATGAGGATGACTGGAGATTCACAGCTTTTACGTCCCCATTTGGATTGTACGAATACAATCGAATGCCACAGGGGTTATGTAATAGTCCGGCAACCTTTATGAGGATGATGCTAAACATCTTTGGGGATCAGAACTTTCTTAGCCTGCTGTGTTACCTTGACGATGTCTTGGTCTATGCGCCCACTGAAGATCTGGCTATACAGCGCCTGGAAATGGTTTTTGAGCGTCTCAAGGCTCACAACCTGAAGTTGGCGCCAAAAAAGTGTAACTTTCTGCAGAGGTCTGTGAAGTTTCTGGGGCATATCATTAGTGCGGATGGTGTAGCTACAGACCCTGAGAAGGTGAGGGCCATTACAGGAGTAACAGAAGCTGATCTGATGAAAGATGGCACTGACATTCCATCTCAGAAGAAATTGAGGTCATTCCTTGGGATGGTGGTGTATTATCAACAGTTCATTGAAGGTTGCTCGACCATTGCAAAGCCGCTCTTTGGATTGACTACTGGACACAAGGCTCCACGCTGGAAAAAGAAGCGAAGCTCACCTGTCAGGAAGTTGACGGCTGCCGACTGGACAACAGAATGCAGACAGGCCTTATTCCAGCTAAAGCAAGCCTTACTGAACCAGGTTTTGTTGGCCCACCCCAACTTCGAAAAACCCTTTCTACTCTCGGTGGATGCATCCAGCAATGGCTTAGGTGCTGTGCTATCTCAGGTGCAGGAACCGGGAGCTACAGCGAGACCTATAGCCTTCGCGAGCAAGTCCCTCAGTTATGCACAGTCAAGGTATCCTGTGCACAGGCTCGAGTTCTTTGCCATGAAATGGGCTATCTGTGACAAGTTCCACCACTGGCTACGGGGACAGCAGTTCACGGTATGTACGGGTAATAATCCCTTGACATTCATTCTGACCAAAGCAAAGCTTGATGCTTGTGAACAGAGATGGGTCGCCAAGCTGGCACCGTACGAGTTTGACATTAAATACATCCCTGGAAAAATGAATGTTGTTGCAGATACTTTGAGCAGAGAGCCCTTCGTACGACCCAGTGCACTCCATCGCCTGACAAGGGTCCCGTACGAGACCTTACTAGCTGAAGCCGATGCTGTGTGCACAGACAGAGTGCAAGATGTGTTTCGCTGGTCCAGCCACCCCTTTGACAAAGCCTCTGACTCCAACGAAGTGGTCATTAGCTGTCAGGCTACTGTTGACCCCCCATCTGGTGCGTTATCAAGACATGAAGTTGCAGCTGTTCTTCATTCACATAGGTGCTGGGTGGGTGAAGTGGGCTCACATGCACTGCTGTTGCCACAGCTCCCACAGGCTGTTATGCCATCAGAGCAGACCGATGTCGATGTTCTGCCACACGACCTACTGATGAGTAAGCAGCGTGATGACAATGTGATCAGCAAAGTCATCTTCTTTGTTGAGAGGGGGAGAAGACCATCCCGGAGAGAGCGTGCCCATGAGAGTGTTGAGGTTTTGGGTCTTCTCAGAAGTTGGGACACGTTGACCATGAAGATGGGTGTACTGTATCGTGTTTCGAAGAATGTGGTTACAAAGAGGAAAATGTATCTGTATGTGGTTCCAGCCTCCATGAAAGCAATGGTGTTGAAAGGTGTCCATGATGAAGCTGGCCACCAGGGCCAACAGAGAACAGTCTACCTGACAAGACAGAGGTTCTTCTGGCATGGCCTGGAAAGGGAGGTAAAAGCCTATGTGAAGTGCTGCAGGAGATGCGTGGTGAGCAAGACTCCTGATCCGGAAGCAAGAGCTCCTCTTGAGAGCATAATAACAACTGAGCCTCTTGAACTAGTGTGCATAGACTTCTGGTCTGCAGAAGATTCTTCAAACAAATCCTTGGATGTGCTCGTTGTTACTGACCACTTTACCAAATTAGCTCATGCCTTCTTGTGTCCGAACCAGTCTGCTAAGTCAGTAGCTCATCAGTTGTGGAACAACTATTTCTGTGTCTACGGGATGCCTCGCCGTATACACTCAGACCAGCGAGCCAACTTTGAGAGCGCTTTAATAGCCGAACTGTTGAGTGTTGCAGGCATTCAGAAGTCTCACACCACGCCGTACCATTCGATGGGGAACGGGTCCTGCGAAAGGATGAATAGGACTTTGGGAAACATGATCCGGGCCCTGCCAACGAGAGCAAAGCACAGATGGCCTCAGGCGCTGAAGTCCCTTACGTTTGCATACAATTGTACAATCCGCAGACCACAGGCTTTGCCCCTTTCCTGCTAATGTTTGGGAGGACGCCAAGACTGCCGGTTGACATAGTCTTTGGCTCGGTCATAGAGAACCCAGAAGTTGTCGACTATGACCAGTTTGTTCAGTCTTTGAGGAGAGATCTGAAAGAAGCCATGAATGCAGCACAGGCATCTGCAGCGAAGCAGTTGAAGAGGCATGCTGACCTTTATGACAGAAGAGTCAGAGGAGCACCAGTGGAGATTGGGGATCGAGTATTGCTGGCTAACAAGGGGGAGCGGGGAAAGCAGAAGCTCGCTGACCGTTGGGAGGATACTGTCTACCTTGTCACTGGATTGAATGCTGACAGTCACACTTTTAAGATTCAGAACAGCTCCACTGGACGGGAGAAGACGGTACATCGCAACCTGATAATGCCAGTCAACTTTCTTCCTCTTCCCCATGCTGCTGTTGAGGAGGGAACAGACATGTCTGGATTAACAGAGTCTGAGGACATGAATGACAGCCTAGTGGTCTCAGCTGCCATGGACACTGCAGTGGATGATGGTGCTGAGTACAGAACCAGAGTGTGGGTGTCAGAGTTGTCTTCTGAAGGAACAGGTGACACAAGCCTGGAGGGTGATGTGCGATCCTTGGATGCTCAGGATATTCCACCTTTGGTTTCCGTGGATGATATACTGCAGCTGGAAGGTCTGCCTCGATCAGAGAGTCTTCAAGAATCTGACCGAGACTGTAACAGTGTAGTGAGTGAGCTAATTGACCAGTCTGCTTACGATATCCGTACTGACCTACCAAACGCGGACCATTCCTTACCTGATCAGTTACGTACTGACTGTGTTGACGGACACACTATTGCAACAGTACACAACACTGTTACCCCTTATGCAGTTGAAGGTAGTCGGGCTCATATTAGGTCAAGGGCAGGAAGGCTATTTAAACCAGTGTCAAGACTGATTGAGATTATGAATCAGCAGAAAGTTAGCTCTTGAAGGTAAAATATGTGAATAGAGGGTCAATGGTATTGACATATTTTATTTGTTTTGCTTTTACATCATTGTGACCATAATTAGAGGTTGCAGGATGGTAATGTGACATATGATAAAGTCTCTTATGGTGGTTTATTTTATTACTTGGATGTTTTAAAGTCACCGAGTGTACTTAACATGTGACAGGGCATGTTTACCTATGAGGGCTAAGGGGATTGATCAACCGCTTTTCACTCTAATTCTCAAGGAGAATAGTCTAATGACTGGAATATTTAGTGACTGATTTAAAGCAGGGTCTGCATCCTTGATATACACAGCATTACCTTTTAGTTTTCTCTATTAGGTAGTACATTTTTTTTCTCTGGATTATTCTGTACATATGTTGAGTGTCTCTGTATCTGGTATGTTTGCACAGTGCCGTTTTGTATTTTGTTATTTTTCTTGGCAAGTGGAATTCAGTAGGGGGGAGTGTAACAGGGTTATATTGGTGATTCCCCTTGCCACTTTATTGTTAAGCCAATGGGTTTTTGGTTTGAGTTTGTCTTGCCTTCACCTACTCAACATGGCATCTTATTGGCTGGTTTGCGTAGCTTGCTTACGAGGGGGGATGTTCCAGTTAGAATTGTCCCAGTGAACAAGCACCAAACCAGCGGTAAGTTGTTGGTTGCAAAGCACCGTACGTCAAAAGTGATTTTATGCTCTCAAGTGATGATTTAAATGTACAATTTATATCATAGTTCGTAAATGTTATTCAAACATCACACATAAGATGCAGCGGTTTTTGGAGAATATTTGTTGTGCATTTTGTTGTAGAGAATTCCCGCCAGTATTAGCTAGCAACTTACTGTGTCTGGTGGGGGGGTTCATATATTTTGTACAGTGCGTGAGTGCAGAGTTGGATGGTGAGACGGGCATTGCAAGACGTGCAATTTTGTGTCGTTCTTATCAGGTACATTGTTAAAGATATTATATTGTATATTGTAATTGTATCATTTTGGTAACTGTCCCAGTGAACAAGCACCAAACCAGCGTGCGTGAGTGCAGAGTTGGATGGTGAGACGGGCATTGCATGACGTGCAATTTTGTGTCGTTCTTATCAGAATAAAGCTACATGATTGGTGCTACATATTGGAGTTCCGTGTCGATGACTGATGTACACAACGCCAGAAGAGTACTGTTACATTAGCACCACCAACCGTTGATGTGGAGCAGAGCATGCTGGGCAATCTCTGAGGAGAAGGAAGTAACTTGAGAAAGTACACAAGCCGTGATAAGTTCCAGTCATCTCCTGTGATTACCTCTAGTTAGTATTCTTTGTATTAGCCAAGGCCAGTGTGCGTCCTTCAGAAATGTGTTCATATTTCTTACAATTCGTGTGTTGTGGATGCAGTCCTGTGTTATGCTAATTAGCTTCTTTTTTTGTTTTACCCCGTCCTAGCAACTGTACGCTTGCTAACCCTATTGTTTCTGTCATCTCATTTCAGACATTTAGCATTTCAGTGTCTAGTCTTATATGCCCTGTGGATATATGATGTATACCGTATAGATTATGTGGGTATTTCGTTAGCAATGTGCCTTGTGGATGCATTATACAATCAAGTGCATGCAGTTGTGTAAAGATGATGGTGCTGCTCAGTAGTGCTGTGTAGTTGCACTCTCCTGATCATGCATTAGTGAAGTCACAGCCATGTTGTTAGGTTGTATTGCCCTGTGCAGAAGATAAGCTATACATAATATGGCTACAATTGGTTATGTAATTGGAGGTTGTATTAAGCCTATACCTGCCATTTACTATTGTATTTAATTTCCCCCTTTTCAGAACCACACACTCTTGGTTAACACAATTGTCAGGCCATAACACTGTGCCATTACTGCTCTGTGTGAATCAGCGTCATTAAAACAACCACAACTGGAATCCTACCGGTCTGTCACCTGTGCCCTTACAAGCACCTAGGAGAGAACACATAGTGCTAAGTATAACCTAACCCTTAAGAATATACAGTCCACCAAGTCCTCAACTACATCATATATACGCATTAAGTATGTTGTATGTTAGTATCCAAAATGAAATCTAGAATCAGCTTCCTATATCGCAACAAAGCATCCTTCACTCATGCTGCCAAACATACCCTCGTAAAACTGACCATCCTACCGATCCTCGACTTCGGTGAAGTCATCTATAAAATAGCCTCCAACACTCTACTCAACAAACTGGATGCAGTTTATCACAGTGCCATCCGTCTTGTCACCAAAGCCCCATACACTACCCACCATTGCGACCTGTAAGCGCTCGTTGGTTGGCCCTCACTTCATACTCGTCGCCAAACACACTGGCTACAGGTTATCTACAAGTCTCTGCTAGGCAAAGCCCCGCCTTATCTCAGCTCACTGGTCACCATAGCAGCACCCACTCGTAGCACACGCTCCAGCAGGTATATCTCACTGGTCACCCCCAAAGCCAATTCCTCCTTTGGTCGTCTTTCCTTCCAGTTCTCTGCTGCCAATGACCGGAATGAACTACAAAAATCTCTGAAGCTGATCACTGCACCTGTACATAGCCCATCTACTTACCGCATCCCCATACTGTATTTAACTTGCTCCTTTGCACCCCATTATCTCTACTTGCACAGTGTGACTTCCGGCGCCGACTGAGATGGCCGCCTCGCTTCGCGTTCCTAGGAAACTATGCAGTTTTTTGTTTTTTTACGTGTTATTTCTTACATTAGTACCCCAGGTCATCTTAGGTTTCATTACATACAGTCGAGAAGAACTACTGAATATAAGATCAGCGTCAACTCACCATCAGTACGACCAAGAATATGTTTTCCGCGACGCGGATCCTGTGTTCTGCCTTACAAACAGGACAACGGAATGGATCGCATGCAGCGACCCAAGGAAACGACTCCGAAAAAGAGGGAAATGCGGCGGTGTTCTGGTCAGACTCGAAAAGGGCACATCGCGCACCACTTCCCAGTATTCTTCTTGCCAATGTCCAGTCTCTCGACAACAAGGTTGATGAAATCCGATGGCATTCCAGAGGGACATCAGAGACTGCAACGTTCTTTGCTTTAGGAGACATGGCTTACTGGGAAAACGCTATCCAGGGCGGTGCAGCCAACGGGTTTCTCCACGCATCGCGCCGCAGAAACAAACATCTCCTGGTAAGTAGAGTGGCGGGGGCGTCCTCATGACTAACGGGACATGGTGTGATGAAGTCATACAGGAACTCAAATCCTTCTGTTCACCTGATTTAGAATTCCTCACAATCAAATGTAGACCGCATTATCTTCCAAGAGAATTCTCTTCGATTATAATCACAGCCGTATATATCCCCCCCAAGCAGACACATCGATGGCTCTGAACAACTTTATTTAACTCTTTGCAAACTGGAAAACATTTATCCGGAGGCTGCATTCATTGTAGCTGGGGATTTTAACAAAGCCAATCTGAAAACAAGACTCCCAAATTTTATCAGCATATCGATTATGGTAAAACCTTGGATCATTGTTACTCTAACTTCCCTATAAGGCCCTGCCCCGCCCCCTTTCGGGAAAGCTGACCACGACTCCATTTTGCTGATCCCTGCCTACAGGCAGAAATTAAAACAAGAGGCTCCCACGCTGAGGTCTGTCCAACGCTGGTCAGACCAAGCTGACTCTACACTCCAAGACTGCTTCCATCACGTGGACTGGGACATGTTTCTGTCAGATGGGAATATTGACAATACGCTGATTCGGTGTGCGAGTTCATTAGAACGTGCGTCGAAGATGTCGTTCCCATAGCAACGATAAAAACATTCCCTAACCAGAAACCGTGGATTGATGGCAGCATTCGCAACCAAACTGAAAGCGCGAACCACTGCTTTTAATCAGGGCAAGGTGTCTGGCAACATGACTGAATACAAACAGTGCAGCTATTCCCTCCGTAAGGCTATTAAACAAGCTAAGCGTCAGTACAGAGACAAAGTGGAATCTCAATTCAATGGCTCAGACACAAGAGGCATGTGGCAGGGTCTACAGTCAATCACGGACTACAAGATGAAATCCAGCCCAGTCACGGACCAGGATGTCTTGCTCCCAGGCAGATTAAATAACCCCGCTTTGAGGACAATACAGTGCCACTGACACGGCCTGCAACGGAAACATCATTTAAACGTGTTAACCCTAAGGCTGCAGGCCCAGACGGCATCCCCAGCCGCGCCCTCAGAGCATGCGCAGACCAGCTGGCCGGTGTGTTTACGGACATATTCAATCAATCCCTATACCAGTCTGCTGTTCCCATGCTTCAAGAGGGCCACCATTGTTCCTGTTCCCAAGAAAGCTAAGGTAACTGAGCTAAACGACTACCGCCCGTAGCACTCACTTCCGTCATCATGAAGTGCTTTGAGAAGTCAAGGACCATATCACCTCCACCCTACCTGACACCCTAGACCCACTCCAATTTGCTTACCGCCCAAATAGGTCCACAGACCAATCTCAACCACACTGCACACTGCCCTAACCCACCTGGACAAGAGGAATACCTATGTGAGAATGCTGTTCATCGACTACAGCTCGGCATTCAACACCATAGTACCATCAAGCTCGAGACCCTGGGTCTCGACCCGCCCTGTGCAACTGGGTACTGGACTTCCTGACGGGCCGCCCCAGGTGGTGAGGGTAGGCAACAACATCTCCTCCCCGCTGATCCTCAACACGGGGCCCCACAAGGGTGCGTTCTGAGCCCTCTCCTGTACTCCCTGTTCACCACGACTGCGTGGCCACGCACGCCTCCAACTCAATCATCAAGTTTGCGGACGACACAACAGTGGTAGGCTTGATTACCAACAACGACGAGACGGCCTACAGGGAGGAGGTGAGGGCCCTCGGAGTATGGTGTCAGGAAAATAACCTCACACTCAACGTCAACAAAACTAAGGAGATGATTGTGGACTTCAGGAAACAGCAGAGGGAACACCCCCTATCCACATCGATGGAACAGTAGTGGAGAGGGTAGCTAGTTTTAAGTTCCTCGGCATACACATCACAGACAAACTGAATTGGTCCACTCACACTGACAGCTAAGAAGGCGCAGCAGCGCCTATTCAACCTCAGGAGGCTGAAGAAATTCGGCTTGTCACCAAAAGCACTCACAAACTTCTACAGATGCACAATCGAGAGCATCCTGGCGGGCTGTATCACCGCCTGGTACGGCAACTGCTCCGCCCTCAACCGTAAGGCTCTCCAGAGGGTAGTGAGGACTGCACAACGCATCACCGGGGGCAAACTACCTGCCCTCAGGACACCTGTTGTTACAGGAAGGCCATAAAGATCATCAAGGACATCAACCACCGAACCACTGCCTGTTCACCCCGCTATCATCCAGAAGGCGAGGTCAGTACAGGTGCATCAAAGCTGGGACCGAGAGACTGAAAAACAGCTTCTATCTCAAGGCCATCAGACTGTTAAACAGCCACCACTAACACTGAGTGGCTGCTGCCAACACACTGTCATTGACCCAACTCCAGCCATTTTAATAATGGGAATTGATGGGAAATTATGTAAATATATCACTAGCCACTTTAAACAATGCTACCTTATATAATGTTACTTACCCTACATTATTCATCTCATATGCATATGTATATACTGTACTCTACATCGACTGCATCCTTATGTAACACATGTATCACTAGCCACTTTAACTATGCCACTTTGTTTACTTTGTCTACACACTCATCTCATATGTATATACTGTACTCGATACCATCTACTGTATGCTGCTCTGTACCATCACTCATTCATATATCCTTATGTACATGTTCCTTATCCCCTTACACTGTGTATAAGACAGTAGTTTTGGAATTGCTAGTTAGATTACTTGTTGGTTATCACTGCATTGTCGGAACTAGAAGCACAAGCATTTCGCTACACTCGCATTAACATCTGCTAACCATGTGTGTGACAAATAAAATTTGATTTGATTTGACAGTCATCTTCTGCACATCTACAATTCCAGTGTTTAATTGCTATATTGTAATTACTTCACCACCATGGCCTATTTATTGCCTTAACTTACCTCATTTGCACTCACTGTATATAGACTTTGTTTTTTTTGTTCTACTGTATGTTTTGTTTATTCCATGTGTAACTGTTGTTGTGTGTCGAATTGCTATGCTTTATCTTGGCCAGGTCGCAGTTGCAAATGAGAACTTGTTCAACTAGCCTACATGGTTAAATAAAGGTGAACAAAAAAAACTAAAAGTATGGGTATTCAAACAGCTCAGGTTTCTGTGTTTTCCATTATTGAGCCATCCTCCCCTCAGCAGCCTCCTGTGGTGAATACATGTAGTATGCCTATACTAGTGTGATAAGAACATTAATCACTTCAATTTTTACATGTGGAAACATGACACAGGAAATAAAATGTTTTACCAAGTTTGCACAACTTCAAGTGCATGGAAGCCCCGGTGGATGCTATTGTTATATGGTACAGCAACTGCTCGGCCTCCGACTGCAAGGCACTACAGAGGGTAGTGCTTACGGCCCAGTACATCACCAGGGCCAAGCTTCCTGCCATCCAGGACCTCTATACCAGCCGGTGCCAGAGGAAGGCCCTAAAAATTGTCAAAGACTCCAGCCACCCTAGTCATAGACTGTTCTCTCTGCTATCGCACAGCAAGCGGCACCGGAGCGCCAAGTCCAGGTCCAAGAGGCTTCTAAACAGGTTTTACCCCCAAGCCATAAGACTCCTGAACATCTAATCAAATGACTAACGAGACTATTTGCATTGCCCACCCCCACTACTGCTACTCTTATGTATGCATAGTTACTTTAACTCTACATATTACTTCTATACCACCTGTATATAGCTATTTACTGCTGCTCTTTAATGTTAGTTTTTTTCCCCTTTAGGTATTTTCTTAACTGCATTGTTGGTTAAGGGCTTGTAAGTAAACATTTCACTGTAAGGTCTGCGCATGTGAAAAATAAAATGTTAATGTCTGGGCTGCATATTGAACCTGGTTAATCCCTTAAGCCTTGAAAGTGAGAGTAGTGCTATTGCTGTTTTCACTGAAAACCGCTCATATTTCCTTTGCCCTAATTCTTCATGACAATAATAGAATCGTAAATTACTGGTCTGTTCAATTCACTGTTACCAATAACATTTTTTTTATTTTCAAAAGCACACGTTAGATGAGAATGAATGAGAACATTTATAAAAAATGTTACAGAGCAGTCAAAAAAAAAAACATGTAAGTCAGCAACGCCACTACGTAGCAACACCCCTTTATCCCTGGCAGAGCATGGAAAATGTAGTGACAACCAGGTTACAAATATCTTTAATGGTCATTTTCAGACATCCAGATCCTGAGCCAAGTTTGGATGTGTGTAAACACCATTATGTTTTGATTGAATGGTCCCCAAGGCTGTCTGTCACATAACATCTACCCTCCCATACATTCTATTAACCCCTGCCCTTCTCTCACCATCCATGAACCAACTCCTCTATGCCTTCTCTGCCTGGTACTGTTGGTGCAGCATTAGGACATCTGACTGGGACACTCTGGTCCAGCCCTCACTGTGGACATGGTAGAGGTTGACCTGTCCACCACTGTAGGCATCACGGTATGTGGCCTGATAGATGGCCCTGCGACCCAGATCACAGGCCTCCTCCACTGTCAGGTCCTTCTGCTTCAGACCGCTGTCCACGATGCCATACGCGTACATGGAGCCAGAGCCCACTGCAAACAGGTCCCCACACACACGGTTCCCCTCAGAGTCCACGTAGTAGAGACCTGGAAGGGGGAGAAAGTGAAATGTTAATATTTGCGAACGTTAGCCATGTGCAGTAAATCACCTGTTGGTGTCGCTGAATGGAAGAGATTGAACATGTAGAATCGCTGGGAAAAAAAATAAATGACGGCTGCTGTACTGTGGTCTGAGGTGATAGGACGGTGTGTTTCCCTTTTTGGATTTTTGTCTTTAGTGCACTTTAATAGGATCTTTCCCTCCCTAAGGGGAAGGATGTGCCATACATTTATAAAATCATGGGAGATATGACATTTACACTGCAATATGTAAATCAGCAAAAAAAAAAGAAACGTCCCCTTTTCAGGACCCTGTCTTTCAAAGATTATGTAAAAAATAAATAAAAAAATAGCTTCACAGATCTTCATTGTAAAGGGTTTAAACACTGTTTCCCAGGCATGTTCAATAAACCATAAACATGCACCTGTGGAACGGTCCTTAAGACACTAACAGTTTACAGACTGTAGGCAATTAAGGTCACAGTTATGAAAACTTAGGACACTAAAGAAGCCTTTCTACCGACTCTGACAGACCACGTGTAACACCTGCACAGGATTGGTACATCCGAACATCACATCTGCGGGACAGGTACAGGATGGCAACAACTGCCCGAGTTACGCCAGGAACGCACAATCCCGCCATAAGCGCTCAGACTGTCCTCAATAGGCTGAGGCTGGACGGAGGGCTTGTAGGCCTTTTAATATTCGTGTGTAAACATACTGAATTATAATAAAATGCAGTACTACAGGATATTTCCTAAAGTAGCTCTTTATTATCTAGCTATAACTTGCATGTCCACGTATCTCCAACCATGATCAACTGCCCATGACCTAACCATCTGGGTGGTCTTAACCAATCATAGCACAGTATGAAACGGCGGTAAAATGCATCCAATTATAATTCAGTATGTTTACACATGCGTGCAAAACAAGACATGGTGTCAGAGTAAAAGGTCTTAAAAGATTGAGTTCCTTCACCTCGAATGGACTGAGAGTCTACCAACTTACCCGATGCATCGCGTAAGTACAAACAGCATGTGGAGCTAATGTTCACGGGTCCTCTGAAGGACAGAGGAGAAGAGGAAAAGTGCAGCTACATGCTCCTCTGGGTCAGTGAAAAAGGGAGAGATATTTACAACACATGGACACTTACCGTGGCCGAATCAAAAGGTACTGAAAACATATTACGATCGATTTGAAGCATATGTTGTGCCGAAGACCAATACGATTTTCGCTAGGTACAAATATCATGAGAAAGTACAGGGAGCTAGCGAGTCTTTTGAACAGTTTGTGACTGAGCTGCATCTGCCTGAGGAGAGGAGAAAATGCCCTCAGAGCGTCTCAGAATTCTGGAACCATCATGATGAACTATCATAGATCAACGGAATAGTTTTCAAAGGAGAAAAATCATTATTCCGAACCAGTCTCAGAAGAGATTTTGAAAAAGATCCATGCTGGACACATGGGCGTGAAAAGTGCAAACAGAGAGCACGGGATATTTTGTTTTGGCCCGGAATGTGCAAACAAGGACATTGTTGGTAAATGAGTCATATGTCTTGAACGACACCCCTCAAACACCAAAGAGCCAATGTTACCTCACTGTATCCCAGACCGACCCTGGCAGGTCGTGAACGACACCCCTCAAACACCAAAGAGCCAATGTTACCTCACTGTATCCCAGACCGACCCTGGCAGGTCGTGGCAGCCGATCTGTTCACCTGGAACAACGAGGACTGCATCGTAACAGTGGACTACTACAGCCGATACTACGAACTAGACAAGCTTCACAGCACTACATATGCAGCTGTGATACACAAGCTGAAAGCAGCCTTTGCCAGGCATGGTATTATAGAGACTTTAATATCTGACAATGGGCCCTGTTACAAATCAAATTAGTTTGAATCCTTCACAAAAGCATGGGAGTTTACACATGTCACCAGAAGCCCACATTACCCTCAAAGTAATGGCCTTGCTGACAAATCTGTGCAGATTGCTAAATCACTCATGGACGAGACCCTACATCAGTCTCCTTGAATACCACAACACTCCAGTTGACAACTTCAAATCACCGGCCCAGCTGTTGATGAGCCATAGACTTCGCTCAATCCTTCCCAGCACCAACCTTCAACCTGAGATGGTTGGCTACAAGGAAATGCATGAAAAACGTGCACAGACAACAACAAAAGCGATACTATGACAGGTCAGCTAGACCACTGCCACCACTGATCGACGGAGAGTCAGTTAGAATCCAGAAGCATGGCTTCTGGGAGACAGCAGTCGTCATCCAGCCAGCTGACACTGAACGTTCATATCACGTTCGCGCCGCAGAAGGAGTGGTGTACCGCCGCAATCGTCGTCACCTACTGAACACAAAAGAACAACACACTGAGGAGATGAACTGTTCCCCTGAAAGAGAACGTGATGGACTAACACACACAGCACAACATAGACCATACTTACCTGCAACACCACAAGAGCTGTTGACTGACACAGAAGCATGTTCAGCATCATATCGCACAAGGTCAGGGAGGGAGGTCAAGCCCAGAGCTGTCCTAGACCTGTGAAATGTCAAAGGGTGTAGGCGGATCGCTGCCCTAAAAGAGTTCGACTGTAAACTTGTTATTGAAAGTTCACTTAATGCTTTGTTATTGTATTTGTTTGAAATGTTAAGATGTAATTTCTACTGCGAAAGCAGAGTTGCCGAGAGTCGCTTGTTTGAAAAGTGACAGTATGTTAACCCCACCCAAATGGTTAGGTCATGGGCAGTTGATCATGGATGGAGATACGTAGACATGAAAGTTATAACTAGCTAATAAAGAGCTGCGTTAAGAAATATCCTGTAGTACTGCATTTTATTATTTTGTACAAAGCGTTCAAAACAAGACAGGCCTGTTGTAAGGCAGGTCCTCACCAGACATCACCGGCAACAACGTCGCCTATTGGCACAAAACCCACCGTCGCTGGACCAGACAGGACTGGCAAAAAGTGCTCTTCCGCGACTCGTCAGTGTTTTGTCTCACCCAGGGGTGATGGTTGGATTCGCATTTATCGTCGAAGGAAGGAGCATTACACCGAGGCCTGTACTCTGGAGCAGGATTGATTTGGAGGTGTAGGGTCCATCATGGTCTGGAGTGGTGTGTCACGGAGTCATCGGACGGAGCTTGTTGTCATTGCAGGCAATCTCAACACTGCGAGTTACAGGGAAGACATCCTCCTCCCTCACGTGGTACCCTTCCTGCAGGCTCATCCTGACATGACCCTCCAGCATGACAATGCCACCAGCCATACTGCTCGTTCTGTGTGTGATTTCCTGCAAGACAGGAATGTCCTTGTTCTGCCATGGCCAGCGAACAGCCCGGATCTCAATCCCATTGAGCACGTCTGGGACCTGTTGGATCGGAGGGTGAGGGCTAGGGCCATTCCCACCAGAAATGTCTGGGAACTTTCAGGTGCCTTGGTGGATGAGTGGGGTAACATCTCACAGCAAGAACTGACAAATCTGGTGCAGTCCATGAGGAGATGCATTGCAGTACTTAAATGCAGCTGGTGGCCACACCAGATACTGACTGTTATTTTTTATTTTGACCGGCCTTTGTTCAGGGACACATTATTCAATTTCTGTTAGTCACATGTCTGTGGAACTTGTTCAGTTTGTGTCTCAGTTGTTGAATCTTACATCCATACAAATATGTTAAGTTTGCTGAAAATAAACAGTTGACAGTGAGGACGTTTCTTTTTTTGCTGAGTTTGTGGCTCACGTGTGTAATTCAAATTCAGATCCCTAGTTGTCCAATCTAGTCTAAGACTGCAAGATCTGATAGAGGTTAGGGTCTAGATTCCATCCAGACCATGCAATATCCGCATTATATTGTGATTGAAATTTAAAGATGTTTGACAAAAATTGCATGTCGGCTCAATCAGAAAATCCCTTTACATTTCAATCTCGCTATAAAATGGATCTTCCATCATGATGAACCTAGCCCTAGATTTATCAGGGCTAATCTTGTGTGATAGAATGGGTTAGCCTATATATTATCCCTATCCAGCTTAAGACTATGATGTCAGTTGGTGCACGTGTAACAGAGATAAGATCGTACTGTAAACTCACTCCACAGCTTCAAATGTCTCCACTCATGTTGCCGAATGGCTTACTTTTTGGTGGTGCAACTGGCTAGCATGTTTGCGAAGCAGAGGATCACTTGTTTGAACCCAGTAAGAGGACATCGACAGTGAAGGAGGATATACTGCTATTAAGCTAGAACAGTGAAGCCTGACACACAGTTCATATCATATCCATACCTGGTCCAGTCTTGTCCCAGCCACACACCATGGTTCCCATGCTAAGGCCCATGCCTTTGTACTGGTACACCATGTTGGCCAGCAGTTTTGAGGCGGCTGCCACTGAGATGCGTTCCTTGTTGCGGAGCTCGTAGACGCGGCACTGGCGGGCCAGCAAGCGCTCCCAGAAACTGCAGTCAGCTGCACCTCCAGCCATGGTGCCCAGTAGGTAGGGGTTGATCTCTATTACCTTCTTCACTGTCTGGGAGGCGATGTAGGAGCCGGCTGTGGCTCTGGAGTCCACAGCCACAATGACACCATGCTGGAACTAGGGAGAATGGATGAGGCAGAAGACAATGGTTAGCCTTGATTATTTCAGATGTAATTGTTTAAACAAGTAGCCTATGGAGAACTAAAATGGCCATGGAGGAGCCATTTTAGTCTGATTATGTTCTCATTCAATATGTTGTTTGTGTTGTCTGTCTAAGGATGTTACTGGGGGCCTTTTCACATGGGGTTATAGGTCACTTGATGTAGGTACACAGGTGACCTGGAAGTGTTAGCTGTCACAGGTGAGAATTGCTTATGGGATGCACCTCACGTTGGTTCAGTAAGTTAATGTTTTTGCATTGGAACGCAGTAGTTAGCTATTTCATATTCAGTAGTACATGGCCCAACAAAAGATCTAACTAAGGTTAGCTAGGTCTAGAAAACAAAATGTACGTGGACGCGTGATGAACTTCTCTTAAACTGCGACAATGGCGTTTCATAGCGTTAGCGTTACAGTTAATTCATTGATGATACAAGCTAGCTAACTAGCAAGCAATCGTGCAAACTATTCTTTAACTAACTAAAGTTGGCTATGTAGTTAGCCACCGTTCGCAAACATATTAGCTAGCTACCAAGAAAATTAGCTTAGCATACTTACTTTGAAGGCTAATGTGGTTGTGCCATGAAGGAATTCAATCTTTCTATCTGGTCCATCTCCGTTAGAGCACGAGGTGCTCAGAGCGAAAGAGAGTCGATCTCCTCCAACAGACTCCAAACCCAACTCTGCTTCATACAAACCACTGGCGAAGCCATGACGCTGGCGACCATAGTTGGAAAAATCTACTGACTCACTCTGCAACACATTAGCAAGCGCCATCTTTGAACTATGGATGATGATGACGATAGGGTAGGGCTTCTGTTGTTATCGAATCAATTTTGCCGGTAAAAGGAAATACGTCACTGTTTTGAACATCGTTCGGGGTTTTCTCAAGATGGCCAAATGACACAGCATTGTATCCAATGATTATTTATAAATAGGCAAGTCTGTTAAGAACAAAGTCTTATTTACAATGACGGCCTACCAAAAGGCCTCCTGCGGGATACAAAATAAAAAATAAATACAATATAAATATAGGACAAAGCACACATCACAACAAGAGAAACATCACAACACCATATAGATGCCTAAGATAACAACATAGCAATCAAAAGCTTTGGCCAAGTCAATAAAAATAGCAGGACAATATTGCTTAGAATCAAGGGCAATGGTGACATCATTGAGGACCTTTAAGGTTGCAGTGACACATCCATAACCTGAGCGGAAACCAGATTGCATACCCGAGAGAATACTATAGACAAGAAAGACAGTCAGTTTATTATTGACAAGTTTTTCCAACACTTTTGATAAACAGGACAACATAGAAATAGGCCAATAACAGTTAGGATCAGCTTAACTGTGGCTGCCTTCCAAGCAATGGGAACCTCCCCAGAAAGGAGAGACAAGTTAACACGTTTGTAGATAGGCTTGGCGATGATAGGGGCAGCAACCTTATAGAAGAAAGGGTCTAAACCATCTGACCCAGATGTTTTTTTGGGGTCAAGTTTAAGGGGCTCCTTTAGCACCTCGGACTCAGTGCCTGCCAGCAGGGAGAAACTTTGTAGGTGGGCAGGGGGAAAAGAGTGAGAAGCATCAGGGATAGTCGCACTGGAAAGGGTGGGAGATGAGGAAATGTTGTACGGGCAAGGAGGCATGGTTGAGTCAAATAGGAATCCTGACTTAATGAAGTGGTGATTAAAGCGCTCAGTCTTGTGCTTCTTGTCAGTAACAACCACATCATCAACATTAAGGGACATGGGCAGCTGTGAGGAGGAGGGTTTATTCTCCAGGTCTTTAGCTGTTTTCCAGAACTTCTTGGGGTTAGACACACAGAGAGAGAACTGCTTCTTAAAGTAACTAACTTTGGCCTTCCGGATAGCCTGAGTGCACTTATTTCTCATTTGCCTGAACAATAGCCAGTCAGCCTGAGTATGTGTGTGCCGAGCCTTTCACCAAATGCAATTCTTGAGATGGAGTAACTCTGCAAGATCACGGTTGAACCAGGGGCTGAACCTGTTTTTTATTCTAATTTTGTTTATGGGGGCGTGTTTTTTAACAATACCACTGAAATATTAAAAAAGAAGATCCAAGTGTCTTCAAAAGAGGCGATCAAGCTGATTCTATACCATTTTACAAAGGCCAGTTCATGAAGGAAGGCTTGCTCATTAAAGTTTTTTTAGCAAGCTTCTATGACAAATCAGGACAGGTTGTTTCACTAAGCAGCCGTTATGAACACAGGCTATAAAACAGTGATCACTAAGGTCATTACAGAAAACACCAGACTGATACCTATCAGGATTATTTGTGAGGATAACATCAAGGAGAGTAGCCTTTTCTGGGTGTTTGGAGTCATACCTTGTGGGATTGTTAATAATCTGAGACAGATTTAGGAAGTCCCATTGCTTTAGGACTTGGTCAGGTGATTTAAGCATGTCCCATGGTTAGGTCAGGATAAATTCGGATTTAGTGTAAGGGGCCAGGAGAGAGCTTGGGGCAGGTAGGGTACAGGCCGGTGCTGATGGAGGACGATAGCATCCAGCAACAGTCAACAAAGAGCTATTTGAAAGTTTAATGCTTAAAACCAACAAATCAAATTGTTTGGGGAGAGACTTAGTGGAGACAACCGAGCACTGAAGGTGAACCTTAGTAAAGATTGCCACTCCCCCACCTTTGGAAGATCTGTCTTACCAAAAATGGTTATAACCAGAAAGGTTAACATCAGTATTCAAAACACTCTTCCTTAACCATGTCTCAGTGATGACCAACACATCTGGATTGGAGCTGTGAACCCACACTTTCAATTGATCCATTTTAGGTAATACGCTTCTAGTGTTAACGTGCAGAAAACCCAGGTTTTTATGAGAGCAGAAATCAGTGAAGCAGATATCAGAGCACAAGTCAGAATTGGGGCTATCAACAGTACATGGGCCAGGATGTACATGCACATTTCCAGATATCATCAACAGTAATACAGTCAAGGCACGGCAGAGGACAGGAAGAGCTCTGCAGTGCTGATTTATGACATCTGAATGTGCATCAGATGGCAACAAGATCATAATGTACAGCAATTTCATCAGGTAACATGATTACAAAGCGAGAGGTGGTTAGAATAGGATGGGAGGCCAAAAGTCTGTGTAACCAATAGAGAGTCAGAGTCCTGAGTTTGGGAACATACATAATCTGTCCCATGGTTGGGTAAAGAAAGTTTGTAGTCAACAAAGTATGCAGGAATCATGAGGAAAATAGCAAAATGCATAAGAAAAAAATGAAATATATAACGAGTTGGGGCTAGCCATTGTAAATTCAGAGTCACTCACCCCAACAGTGTGTGTGTGCTGGAGGTGAGCGAAAGCTCAGGAGAGAGTGGTGAGTGTGGTGGAGGTACCTGTACCAGACGGGGAGACAGGCCAGGGCAGACGGTGAACAGATCGCCAGGTGAAATCCAAGCAGCAGTGCAGTAGACAACAGGGGTAGGTGTCACACCCACTTGGGAGAAGCTTTTATTTCTGGAGGCAGATTTCTTGTAGAAAATGAATGAATGGTCTTTGAACAGCAGGAGGCGGCTTCAGAGGATGCTTCAAAGACTCCTGACATTTGTTGGGCCCAAAGTCCTTGCAAGCCTGGGAGCCTTAACTCAGCATTCAGTCCCCATAAAATAAATATATCATTGTAATGTACATTATTTTAATTGTTTATTTTTCTTCTTGGCTTTCAAAATAGCATCAGACCAAACACTACTCACTCAGTTCCGGGTTGGATGGTGTCCTCAGGTCTCTGCTGTTTGTTTGATAGAGTACCCTCTGTATGGCTTGGCATGATCCTATCTGTGTTGTATCTGTCCCATTATGGCGTCTGTGAAAGCATGGGCACTGCCATTGAGGCCATCTACTTCTATAGGTTGGTAAACAAACTAAAAGGATACGTACTGGCACTTGGAGTGTGTTGTTTGAACCGGTATAAAGCTACGGTTGGCGATTTACTGCCACCTGCAGTTATGGAATGTTTGCTCACGAGTAGAATGCATTGGCCAATCCCTCCTGATGACCTGCGTGGAATTATGTGACCCTTCCTTAACGCATAGGAAATCGCACCCAGCTGACTACTTCAAAATGGTGAAAGTCCTCAATGGGCTGCGCATGCTAAAATGGGATTTCATCTCTAAGAGATGACCCAGTAACTGTAGTTGGCCCCACCAAGATATTTGGATGATTCCCTATAGGTCATTGTCAGCTATAGATAGATGGGTTACGAAAACGAAGCACATGCTTCAATGGGGCAGAAGTCTGTGTGTTGTTGTGATTCTGGATGGCCAGATAGCTAGCAACAACTTGGTCCTCTGCGGATGGAACGGGCAGTTGATATTAGTTGAGAACCTTTGTTGTCCCCGGGAGGCTCTGGGAGAGCACAATGCGTGGTCCGTCTTGCCGGATGCCAGACATGCAGAGATGCGCCCACCTGGTCATCAGAAGGGGGAAAGGAGAAGATTAATTGTGTGTCCTGCATAGCAATGATAGGAGAGACCATGTGATGTCAGCCGATAGGTCTAGAAGGATGAGAGCAGAGGAGAGAGAGTTAGCTTTAGCGGTGCGGAGCGCCTCCGTGATACAGAGAAGAGCAGTCTCAGTTGAATGACTAGTCTTGAAACCTGACTGATTTGGATCAAGAAGGTCATTCTGAGAGAGATAGCTGACCAAGGACAGCACGTTCAAGAGTTTTGGAGAGAAAAGAAAGAAGGGATACTGGTCTGTAGTTGTTGACAGAAGCTGCCATGTGTGTAATCGTAGCTGGCTCGTTCTTGATACCATGTCTTGTTTTGAGATGCTTTGACTGATGTCAAGTCTATGCTAATATGGCAAAAATTTGCTCGCTAGCTAACCAATAACTGTAACAAAGTTTTTGAGAGACAACAAGTGTTCATTGTGCACATTTATTTAAAAATGTTCAATAAACATTGGAGACGAAATATAGTTTATATGTTGCTAAACAACCAACCCGTCTATAGGCAGAGAGGAAAAGGGTAGTTCATTATGGGTTATTATTTGGTAGAAGTTTGTTTACACATAATAAAGAAAAATATTTATGAAAATATGATGGTTCACAATAATGAAAATGCAGTATTAGGCTTCATGATGCATATTTCTTATTTGCTGAGAGAAATTCCATGTGGTTTTACTGTAACTGAAGATCTCTGAACACACAGTATGATTGATTTACCTTAAAAAATAATTTTATGGATTTTACCACCTCACCAAATCTTTGGCCTTGGTTGACCTGTCATGATATATTGCTTGTTTGTTTTTTTGGTCTTGAAGCACTTTGAGATTCTATGACAGCGCTATAGAAATGTAATAAATTAATATCATTATTATTATTATTAACCTATCCCACGTCCCCATTCTCCCATTCAACATACCTAAACAATGAATGACATCACAGTTCTTATAATGTCATAAAAGCTATATTGTGTTCTGTTTCCATGGCAATTTTTTAGGTATTTTTCTTAAAACTGCATTGTTGGTTAAGGTCTTGTAAGTAAGTATTTCACTGAACCTGTTGTATTCGGCGCATGTGACAAAAACAATTTGATTTGATTTTGATTTAGATTTGAATTATGCTTCTACATTTTTATTTTATTTTATAAAGACAAGAAACTTTCCAAAAGCTTAATTTTGAAAGTGTAAAATTAAGAGGAAAGGTGTGAGTACATGTTTCTTATGGCTATACAGACAAGGTGGAGTCCACCCACAGCTACAGTAAAATACAGAGAACTACCAAAGCAAACCCAGACTTTGTCAAAGACAAATATAAGGACAATACCAGCTATGGACAAGAGATCTGCAGGTTATGGATCGACACGCAACCTTCTTGGACTGGCGAAATTGAGGGTGTCAATGTCCTCCTTGTCCTTTTTATGGATAGTTTCAGAGATGACCTGTCTGCTGCTGACTGTTAAGTCTTGGACGTCTCAACCATACTACCCCAAGGAACCATGCATACATATCCTTTGATAAGTTGCAGGCGCACCCAACAGTGACAGTACTTCTTTCTACTGTCAGATCGTGCCCCTTTTATCTCCCGAGGGGCACAGAGCCTCCAGCATGTGGACAGGGTCCCATTCACAGGAAACAAGGTTGATGCAGGTTGAGGACCAGGTTGTGGCCCACCTTCCTTCTGCAGTCCAGAGACATCTTGCATTAATGCCTCCAGAGACGTCTTGGCAATTCTCTGAAATTAATATGTTTTTAATTCAATGTCATTGTGGTTTAAGACTAAATTCTAAATCAAGCACTACATTTATATCAATAATAAATGTGAATAATCTAGTCCATAATCTGGTTTTGAACATAAATTAACACATGACCTCCGATGTCATAAAAAGGATCAATATTCATCAGTCTACAAACAATCTCAGTAAAACCCTGTAGGGTACAGTTATTGGTCACTTAAGTTTCTTGTTTTCTTTCTTCTTCTAACCCTTTATTTCCAACTCTCTTTTGCCTTCTTTACTTCTTTCTACCACTGCTCTGCCCATCTTCCACTCCTTCCTGTTTCTCCCTCCTTTCCTTCACCTTCACTCTTTCGCTCTCCTTCTCTCTGTAATACTCCTCTCTCAATTCCTCTCTGTCCCTGCGAGTCCACCCATGTGAGGTGATATGGTACACATCCACACAGTTCCCAGAGTATGCATCCCTGTGTGTGGCCCTGTACACAGCCTCTCTGGCCAGTGAGATGGCCTCCTCCACCGTCAGCCCCCACCGTACCCCTCCGTCCAGCACAGAGTAGGCATAGGGCGAGCCAGAGCCCACAGAGAACAGCACTCCCTGCAGGCGAGTCCCATCACTGCAGACGTAGTACAAGCTGGGGCCAGAGAGCACTAGCTGTTTACCTCCAGCAGAACAGTGCTGCCGACTCATGGCTGGTGAGAGGCACAGATTCCTTCCCCGTGCCTCTGCTTGAGAGATTGAGTCACTTTCTGATGTCTTTGCCAGATCATCTGTTTCATTCCCCATCTTTGATCTGTTCTCTTGCTGATTCGCCCCTTTGCTGCCATGCTCAAGAGGACATGTCTCCACCTCACCTCTGTCCCAACCACACAGAGTGGCTGCCACACACAGTTCAGTGCCCTTAAACGGGTGCAGCATGTGGGCTAGTAGCTTGGCAGCGCCAGCTGTGGACAGCCTTCTGCCATGGCGGAGCTGGTAAAGCCGGAGCTCCCGAGCCAGTATCCTCTTCCATAGGGCACAGTCAGCAGATGTGCCCGAGGTGGTGCCCACCAAGTGGGAGTGGACAGGCAGGATCTTCTGCGAGGCTGGGCAGGCAACCAGCCCATTGCAGCTGGACCGTGTGTCTGCTGCAGCTATCACTCCCCCCTGGAACATGAAGGCCAGGGTGGTGGTGCCATGAGACATGGGGAAAGGCAGAGGGACAGAGGGAGAGGAGGAGGGAGGAAAGCCAGGAGGAAAAGAGGGGAAAGGTTGGGTTGAATCCTGGTGAAGGGGGGTGATATGGTATGGTGCAGTGTTGGGGTTGATTTGGCCAAACTGTATCGGGCTTTCACTGAGGTATTCCGCAGCTGGTATATAAAGATGCAGTGGGCTCTCACTGTTACTCCACGACAATCCCCTGCTTGATATATCTCTGGTTCTCTTCCCAAAAAGCATGGAGGTGTCTTCCTGGGCCAAACAATGTGAAGCTGGAAAATTCCATCTAGAGTTGAGAAAAGAGTCCTTGAAACCGCACAGATCTTGTAATGCCATTGAAAAATGTGTCCCTCAATATATAATGTAACCTATTTATCCATATTTAATTCCCCTCCACCGTTAATCATTGATTCTTCTGTTTTTTCTTTGAGTCCAGGTCGGGGTCTGTTTGTCTCTGTGATTGGGGATGCACTGACCTAAATGTAGTAAATCACATCCTTTTATATAGTAAATGATCCCTCAGTTGTATTGTCCAAACAAGTAGCTTGACATCAATAGCATTACATTACCTCATTACTGGGACGCAGAAAAAGTGTGGAGTAAGCCACGCCAGTCATCAAAAACTGTGCTTTTTGAACACGATACCTGTCTCATAAATCATGTTGATATGCTGATTGTACTGGCGTTGATTTAGATTGATGAAATTAGATTATGTGTCTGTAGGTCAGTCTATCCCCCTATTGGTGAGCCAAAAACTTGCACACCTGTGTTAAAAAAAAAAGTAGGCTACACTGGTCAGGAATCATGAATTTGCCCAAGGTGTGGAAATTCTGTATACAAGGTTAAGGCGAACAAATTCTATAAAGGTTTATTAGACAAACAATAGACAGACATATCCGTATGGGGAGACAAGCACTTTCGTCCTCCAAGTGTTCCGGGCCCCTGGTCAAAACATTAAATCAGAGCTGAGACCACTCTGGTCAAAGTAGGCTATACATTTGAACATCTTAATTGCTTGAGAGTAACCCTGACTGGATTACAGCTAAGGGCCTGAATACCAAGCAGGTTCTGCTTTATGGTGACCTCTGGACCCTAGAGAGGTTACACAGAGGCTGAATTCCAATTGGGAATAAGCATACGTTTAAAAAATCTTAACGTTACACACTTTTTCTTTGGAGGAAAGTGACTCTCTTTTCCTCCTTTCTATCAGGACATTTCAAACAGTGGGATAATGAAAGCAGCTTCCACGAACCCAAAAATCCTTCCAGAAAATGAAGAATGATATAAGGAAGGTAAATAGACTTCATGGAACTAACCTACTCTATTGAATAATTGTACTGGATAGGAAGAAAAGCCATTGACCCTGAAGCGATGTTCTGCAGAGGGGCAAAAATCAACATCACATCAATTATACTTTATTAAACATCTCATGCATCATGGTACACATGGTCTATCAGTTGAAGTCAAGTGAAATGAGTGTTGACTGTATGGTTCATAGTAATATGTTATTAGTAGCTTTCAGAAAACACTTTAATAATGCAATATCTTAGTAAGATCAAGCGTTAACAGCATTCAATTTTTTGATTTTATTACGCTCCTAATCTAACAGAGGGATCGAGGTTGCCATTCCTCTCCCTCCCCAGTACATCTGGTGTTTTGGTGAAAGATAAGATGTGCCCCTGGCGTTGTGAACTCAAACAGACTGTAAGAGACATAGTGAAAAATGTTTAACATACGTAGGATATATAAATCATTGAATAGGATGCGTTTTTATCACAGTTTCTGTTTTATTTTGAGTGTGTTTCCTTAGGTTACTGCTGGATGGCAGCCGTACCTTGTTTCCAGTTTACCCTAATTGTTTCTTATTGGTTTCACCTGTGTTTGATTGCCCTCTCTGTTCACCTGATTGCCTGGCTATTTAGGTTCCTCTGTTGGCCTGGATCCTTGCTTATGTCTTATGGTTTGTTTAGTGCACTCTTGTGCTATTGCCTTGTTTCTGTCAATACTTTAAGTAAAGATCTGGATTTACTCTTACCTCTGCTTGCTGTGTTTCTCTGCTACTGGGATTGAGTTTGTACAAGCATCACTGTAACAGTTTTTGGCAATCTGACATGATTTCAAATGATTATTTCTCAATTTGATAGAGTTTGAATAACTCCAGTGATTTAAGTAAGATGGTAATTTCATATAAAAAATTTTCCATTGCATGGAACACTATCCAAAATGTATTAATGTGTTTCTCTTTTTTGGTTTTGTATGTATTGCTTTGAATGATGTATTACTGCACCTTTGGAGCTAGAAACATAAGCATTTCGTCCCACTTGCGATAACATCTGCAAAATATGTGTACATGACCAATAAGATTTTATTTGAAAATGTAATTAAATAGATCCAAATAAATGTTTTTAGTACAAGGTGTTGTAAAACAAAAAGAGCTGATAAGCTGGCACCAACTTTTTCAGGCCAGAATTGTTAAACAACAGGTTTCATGTTTTGACTATTTGATCTCCCAGGGACAGAAAGTACAGAACTCAAGCCATACGTCAATGCAACAGGTCTAGACGATAAGATTACAAATGGAAGGATGTCTGGGATTGTTTTACTTAAGTAGGTTCCTATTTGCTTAATGGGACCATGTGATTATTATTATTTGATCATGCTGGTCATTTATGAACATTTGTACATCTTGGCCATGTTCTGTTATAATCTCCACCTGGCACCGCCAGAACAGGACTGGCCACCCCTCATAGCCTGGTTCCTCTATAGGTTTCTTCCTAGGTTTGGGCCTTTCTAGGGAGTTTTTCCTGGCCACCGTGCTTCTACACCTGCATTGTTTTCTGTTTGGGGTTTTAGGCTGTACAGCACTTTGAGATATCAGATGATGTAAGAAGGGCTATATAAATACATTTTACTTTATTTGGTGTGTTGTCTGATGTGTCTCCAGTATGAGTATATTTATGGTGTTATCTAGGCTTCCTGACAAAATGCAGTAAGATTGATTAGAAAAGAGAGGGAGGTACATGGGCCTAGTAATAGTGAATATGGACCTTTTTGGACTGATTTAAGATTTAGCATACTGAAAACAAATTATTCCAGAAGAGGATGTGGGTTCCCCTACCCAGTATTCTGATGAGTTTAACAATTATTCTGTGTCACTCCCTTTGAAATGCTTCCTGATGCCTGCTGCCTTGAGAGAGCAGTAAGTGAAATTCTGCAGCTCTATAAAGGCACCCAAAACGGTCTATTAAGGGAGCTACCAATTAATTAAGGCCTGGCCATTTGTTTGTTTTTGCCCCTACATTTTCTGAAGTATCGATTTTATGAATTTTGGTTTCACACATGCAAGTTCTCCTGATGAAACATATACTGGAAAACAATGTGTGACCTTGGAAAGTGTTCAATATTTGTTCTTTGACTTAGAACATGTGGAGTAAATTGTGTAGTTCAGTAAAAAAAATAATCGAATTTATTCTCTTTGAGATTTAATTTTAAGGCAGCAAAATATTTAGACTATGCAAGGGGTGTGTGGATTTTCACTAGTGACTGTAGTTCTCCCTTTCTGTAAGTGTATGTTCTGCCAGTGTCTGTTTTGTGCTAAATTGGGTCTTAAATTCGAATGGTAGACTCATAGTTCATATCTGTTGATAATTTTGACGCCAGGCTGCTGAAGGTAAAGACCGTTTCTAAACCCAGAGGCGCAACATCGCGAGACTTCCGGGAACGATTGCGAAACAGACCAGGCAGGGGTTTGAGAAGTCAATGAGAAAGGTGAACAATTCTTCCTTAGTTGTACATGTTTTCAAAATCTAAAGGCACAACCTAGATTCCAGCAAATGTTTTACATAGTTGAACCTGTTATTACTCGAACCTCGTGAAAGTGACAAACTGACACATTTTAATCTGCGTCAAAAACAACTTTATATCGAACGAGTGCCTAGGATTGTAAGACTTGCACAATGCGCAGTTGATGTGATTCTGCACAGCCAAGACATCGCCTACAAGTGTGATGGGGGATTTCTGTTGGAGAAGCACTTTATGCTTATCTTCACACTGTACTGTCTTTGGCTTTATCGTGCGATAAACTGATTTCCTGGTGTTTATAGAACATTGGTGCTGTGAGATTATGATGTATGAGGAGAAACGTGTTGCTGAAATACTGCCTAGGAATGTATCCAATGATGATGATGTTTAATAAAAATTTTTTTTTTTTTTTTTTTTGCCACTCTGCACAACCTCGCCAAAGGATCACTGGCTCTGTCGGGGTCGAACGACAGAGTAGCAGAAAGATTTAGTGTATCGTCAGGCTAATTTTGCACGGCGTAATAGGCTCCACCTGCAGAACAGGTGCTACCACATAGCTCCACCTGTATCACGAAAGTGAGGAATAACGAGGCAACGCAACAGAAAGCCGTATTTGGATTAATAACATTGAATTTATCACATGAATACAACTATAACCACGATTTGAACATTAAATAACATTCGATATAGTCCTAAAAAAACCGGGAAGACAGAATTCAAGGATTGTATGAAATGCACCCTTGAAAATGAAAGTTTTTGAAAGTTTTAACCTTTGTGGACATGCTGTCACCGTTGTAATTGTTTTGTCGCTGGTAAGAAATATACACAATTGAGTATCTAATACAAGGATAATGAATATGGCTATGTAAACGGTAATCTATTTGAATAAATTGCAAACTTAACTTGTGTAAATATTTGTGTGTAGTTTACAGACTACCACCACACATCACAACTCACAACTAATATCCACAAATGTCACATTTAGTGCCTGGTCCTTAGCTGACCTCGTTTCAAATGTGATGTTTAATATGTACATACCAGACTAGGCCCACGATGCTTTTGGCCATTTTCAGCAATTTAAATCTGTATGAATATGCATTTTACCAGTCTTAAATTTCAACAGTGATTATATTCCAGCCATAACACATAGTCACCAGTGCTGCCTGGAGGCATCTCCGAATGAATCTTACAAACAAGTTAGAGTGAGGAAAATTCCCCCAGGCTTTACTCATTATTTCAGTTTTCTTGGTTTTATAAAGGGATAATACACTTGAGACATTACCCATTTATTACAGTAAACCATTAAAGGAGAGGTCTTCTGAACACCAAGCAAGCATGCTATGCAATGGACTTAACGTTACTGTTGAATGCAGCTAATTTCCACCTATATTTAATTAATCTCGACCAGGCACCATGTGAGTCTTCATCCCACATCATGCCTACCTCCTCATCCCCAGCTGGAGAGAGCTCAGTGCTGCATGGTGATTCCATACAGTTTGGCTTGGTCCCAGACATAGTGATGCATGGCTCAGTGGTCCAAGTTAGTTACCAGTGCTCCAGGGCCTGTGAGGTGGGAGTGGAGGTGGTGGTCTCCACACAGACCAAGACAGGAGTGGCTGTCTTCAGGAAGAGATGGACCAACCACAGACGCCTCCGTGTCCCCAGGACTCATCCAGTGAAGCTTTGGTTCCCTCCAGGCATGGCTTACAGAAAGGACCTCTCCATGAGGCGCACATTGGACGTCCATAATGTGATGGTTCGAGCCTGGTTGGACCACCTTGAGCAAGGCAAAGGAGACAAAGGCCATGTGAATAGGACCAGCACATACAATGGGTCCCTGGTGAGGACGTTCAAAGTGCTTCAGGCAGTACTTCCCTCTGAGCGTCCAGCTAGACTTTATCCTGGGTGTCCCTCCTGGATGGCTGATCTTATGTGGCAGCTGACCAGAGACAGAATCCGCCAGTGCCCACATGAGTCAGGTCTGGTCTCAATCAACCAATCAGGTTTTGTACTATATGTGTGTGTTACAATTAGACTCACATTGCTGTCAAGTACACTTTACGATAAACAGTTTGGTGCCAGTGAATTGAGACATAGAAAGAAAAATACTGACATTATTTATTTTGTTAAAGAAGGTATTCTCAGTCCTTGTTATAGTTTTAGTGTATACTAATATTTTCTTGAATTGATTTGTAGACACTGTGGATATATTGACATTTCCAATGGTTAGCACCGGAAAGAGTTTTGGAGTGATTCGCAAGATCCACCCTTTCATCAACAGAGATCTTGAGAGAGATCGTGTCCTCACTGTGGAGCAGCCCAGGTTTGGATTTATAACTTCCCTCTAAATACTATTTATTTGCATTCATGACACATTTCTCTACGTTATCATGAGAGCTGATCCTTTGGGTAGTCTTGTGGACAACAACTGCAAGTGCACTGACAATGTCACCTGGAATGACTCACATAAACATGAACAAGTATAACCAGTATAATGCCAAATTAATGATATAATATATATTATGACCTCTCTTACAAAGTGAGTTATTTTAAAGTTCAACTAAAAGGGTCCATGATTTAGCATTTTGAAAATGATAGTTTCAGTCATCTGATATTTCTGACTCCATGCACCTCCTTAGGTCAGTTACAGAAAGATCTGTCTGTTCAATGCTGGCTGCTCATTTCACTTCCATTTTTAATTCACTTAGCATATACATTTCCATATGCTACAGTTCTTTATTGTTTACATGCTTTAAACAATGCATTGAAAGATCAGCGAACTAACCTATGTAGAAGTTGATACCAGTGGGCATGCTTTATGGATGCTTAAGGATGGATGCATAATCTAAAATCTAATCAAGATATAATCACAGATTACAACTACACACATTCATTAAATCTCCTCCCTGCGGCAGCTATGGAACAGTGACACAGAAAATGTAATGTGAAAGATCTCATTAATCTCCCTTTCCCCAGTATCACAGTGTCTATATGGGTATTTCTGGTGCAGTGGTGTGACAAGAAACTGTGTGGAATCATCCATCATGTTGATCAGAACAGCAAATACGACACTCCTCTGATGCAGCTCACTAACACAGGTGAGGGGTAGCATGGTCTCACTTGATACTTATGATGTTGGGCTTATCATTTTGGGCTGTGAATGTGATCAGGCTGCTGTGTCTTTGAGCGGTAGGTAGTGTTATGATTGGATATCAGCATGCATTATGGTAGATCTCTGTTTTAGGATATAATAATGTGCTGTCTACTGTTTAGGAGATATCATAATTCAGGTTCGTGTGGTGTCTGGGGGAGATAAGGCATTCAGAGCCCACACAGCTCTGCCTCTCTGGACCTGGATCAGACTAGACTGCTTCATACAAGGCTCTAAGGTACCATACAATTGAATTTAATAAACTATTATTCCAATGATTGGAAATTGGATTTATCACCAGCAAGATATACTGAACAGAAATCTAAATTAAACATGCATTAATTGAAAATATTTTACTATGTTGCATTTCATATTCATAAGAAATCAGGCAATTTAAATGACTTCATTAGGCCTTAATCTATGGATTTCACATGACTGGCCAGTGGTACTGGGGAGCCAGGCCCAGCCATTCAGAGTTAGTTTTTTCCCCACAAACGGCCTTTATTACAGACAAATAATCCTCATCACCCACCACCCCTCAGACGTTCCCACAGGTGAAGAAGCTGGTAGTGGAGGTTCTTGGCTGGCATGTTTACATGTGGTCTGCGGCCAGTTGGATGTACTGTCAAATTCTCTAAAACGACATTGGAGGCAGCTTATAGTAGAGAAATGAAAATTAAATTATCTGGCAACAGCTCTGGTGGACATTCCTGCAGACAGCATGCCAATTGCATGCTTCCTCAAAACTTGTGACATCTGTGGCATTGTGTTGTGTGACAAAACTACACATTTTAAAGTGGCCTGTTATTGTCCCCAGCACAAGGTGCACCTGTGTAATGATCATGCTGTTTAATCAGCTTCTTGATATGCCACACTTGTCGGGTGGATGGATACACTTGGTAAAGGATAAATGCTTACTAACAGGGATGTAAACGCATTTGTACACAACCTTTGAGATAAATAAGCTTTTTGTGTGTATAGAAAATGTCTGTGATTTTTTTATTTCAGATCATGAAACATGGGACCAACACTTTACATGTTTTGTTTATATTTTTGTTCAATGTACACACAGCAACAACATATGCATCAGAGACACAATTGGTAGCTTAGGGTGCTACAGTTAGGAATGGGGTATATCATTAAAGTCCCATGTCAGAATCTACATCCCATCTTTTCACATCATGGTATTTATATATACTTTATATATTGGAGTTTTGGTGCTATGATTATGAATTGATATCTTGTGTGTCTTTCAGGTGACACTGCAAGTTAAACCTGAAATGACATCGGGAGGAATGGTGGGGAACACACACATATTTGAGTAAGGCATCAAAACTTTTTGGATAATTACAAACTTTTTCCAGACATAAATATTTTGATATGTAAACACAGAAAAGGGATTGGAGTGAACTTTGGTGTTTTTAAGACTTGCACACTTCAAACTGCACCAAAAGCCTTGAGGAGGGCTTTGCATAACTTAGTGTCAATATTTCTTTCGAATGTTGAGTGTTGAATATTTTGCAGCTTTCAGAGTCACATCCATTACAATGACACTGGTGGATACTTTGTGATTGGAGGGGGCAGGTTCATGCCAGGTTTCCATGGCTATTTTGGACCAATCAAATACTATCGTTTGGGCACAGAAAAGGTGTGTCCAAATGCCTTAACTTTTTAAAAAACAATTGTTCAATATGAGAAATGAAAATGTACAGAAATGTACTATATAGGCCTTACTGTACTACTGTATTAAGAGGTATATGTGTTCATGTTGTTACAGTATTATGACAGTTAAATATATTACAGGTGATCAACTTCCTCTCCCCTGCCAAGACATTAGAGGGCCTGGAAAAGACTCACAGAGAGTGTGATGTTATCAGAGAAGTCACTGCAGCCTTTCTTCAGGCTGTGACACACAACCAGGAAGTCTTTATGACAGGTGAGCTCTATACTGTGTAGATTCATGTTTAGTCATCTGTGTGAGTGGTGTGCCAACACCAAATGGATCTGTGTCTTGAAGGCAAACTCTAGCACTGTGAATATGGAGTCTGGGGTAGTTTTATGCCACATTATTTTGGAGAAACCAGATCTGACTGAGTTAGATTTTTCAGGTTTGTGTCACTCTCACTACATCAGTTTATGGAGAAGGTTTGGACAGAATACATGTAGGCAGACATGGACCTGGGAAGCTCAGAAGAAGCACCGTGTACTTTTCACCTTCTTAGAGACCCAGCTAAAGGACTTCACCACAGGTATATTACCTATAGGCTACCCATCTCATACAGGTGCCTTATGTACTTAAACCTACATCACCTGCAGGTAGTGTTTGACTGCACCTCACATATTCTTGGTTACATTTACTGTATCTACTCCATTGATACCTGTAGGAACTAAGAACAGGAGAACACCCCTTTACCTTGGAAGCAGATTGTTTGAGCATGTAGTGAATAGACTGTCCAATAGAGGAAGCAACCAGATGGACTCCACCACCTCCTCCCTGATAGCCCTGCTGCAGATGTCCTCCTGCTATGGCTACCACCACTCCTCCTTGCTGCTCTCCACCATACACCTGGCTGGCCTGGGGGTCCCTGTGGACCAACAGCAGGTAACGACCAGTCACCTGACCTCGTCAGGGTAATACCACCTTTGTCATGAGCTGTATGTGACCCCGGACCCATGATGAGTGACCTTGTTATGACCTCTGTGTATTCCAGGGTCATGTCTACAGTCTGATTGGGGCACTGGGAGACAACCGTTTAGCCCTCATGCATTTGGGCTATAAACACACACAAGGAATTGACGGGTTCCCCAAAGACTTTGACATGGCGTACAGTTACTACTCCAATGTTGGGGCACAGACCAGTATTGACCAAGGCCGGGTACTGGGGAATCAGGTGAATTTATAAAAAAAGGACTTGAGGATCTTTAGTTGTACTGTTACGTTAGTATAACTGTTAACCATACATTTCCTCTCACCCCAAGCAATATATCACAGAGCACATTCTTATAAGCAACGAGGACCACCTGAACAGCCTAACTCATGAGACAGGTGACACCTTTCAGTATATCAAACTTCAAGCTGACAGAGGAGACGTTGAATCACAGGTACAGTATATATCAAAATGCGTAGAAATCATTGCACTTTTAGTCTAGACTAAAGTACTTAGAAGTGTCTTCTACGTCCAGTTAGGAATGATTCTAGGGAATACATCTGAAGATGACACAACTTCATTTATGCAGAAACTTCTAGCAAAGCTTCTATTCTGGGGTCAAAATGGTGTCTCTAAGGACGTTGGGAGTGCAGTTAAGTGGTATGCTAAGAGTGCCATGGAGCTGGAGGATCCTGCAGCTATGTATGAGTACTCTATCTTATTATTTAAGGTAAGCATCATGTCTTGTGTAAGTAGGGGATATAGGACTTCAATATTGCCAGATATGTGTTGTGTATGTGTAGACTGATTAGAGGACTGATTGATAATGGTCTCTCCAGGGACAGGGGGTGAAGAGGAACATGACTCTGGGTCTCCAGATATTGGAGAAAGCTGCAGCCAAGGTATGTGTGCTGTAATACTCTACCTTGTGTTGTGTGTTTATGTGTGTCTATGTGTGCTTGCCTTTAATGTGCATCTCTGACCCCCAGGGTTCAGTCCAAGCCTTGAATGGGCTGGGATGGTATTACAGCACCATACTGAAAGACTACAAGACTGCCTACAAGTACTTTGAGCAGGCTGCCCACAATGGCAGTCATGACGGCATGTTTAACCTGGGTGTGTATCACTTAAATGGGAAGAACCCACACAACCCAGAAAAGAATGAGGTAGGACCAACTTCACCCATCCTTTTTCAAATCAACTTGAGTTTTAAGTTGGAAGCCTTTTTCAGGTTTATGAAAGGTCTAATACTCATTGTGTTTTCTGTACTCCCCAGACTGCTGCGTTTCATCTCTTCCTAAACTCCTCCCTCTATGGTCATGTGGACGGGGCGGTGGAGGCGGCCTGGTACCTGTCCACAGGAAACCTGGAGGGGGTCTCCCGGGACACAGAGAGGCTGTGATGTAAGTCTATTCCGCACAGCTCAGGGAGTGAAGAAAACCCCTGTGGTCCACTGCACCAGAGGGTAGCTGCAGAAAAGTGTAATCTGACGAAATGCTGGACTAATTTAAGGACCTGTGTATTTGCATATATAAAAATAAGTGCCACTGTCACAGCGTGGCTTAGAGCGAGAGACCCTGCGTAGTGCAGTTACTCGTCTTATGAATCCCCAGATGAAGCTGCTAGTGTCACAAAAATATCTTAGATCAGGGCTGACGCGTCAGAGTAAACCTTTAGTCACTGAACTTATTGTAGTCCTTGGTGTTCTGTACCAAATGTGTACAGTCGTGGTCAAAAGTTTTGAGAATGACACAAATATTAATTTTCACGAAGTCTGCTGCCTCAGTTTGTATGATGGCAATTTGCATATACTCCAGAATGTTATGAAGAGTGATCAGATGAATTTCAATTAATTGCAAAGTCCCTCTTTGCCATGCAAATGAACTGAATCCCCAAAAACATTTCCACTGCATTTCAGCCCTGCCACAAAAGGACCAGCTGACATCATCTCAGTGATTCTCTCGTTAACACAGGTGTGAGTATTGACGAGGACAAGGCTTCAAATAACAGATTGGAAGCTTCAAAAGGAGGGTGGTGCTTGGAATCATTGTTTTTCCTCTGTCAGCCATGGTTACCTGCAAGGAAACACGTGCCATCATCATTGCTTTGCACAAAAAGGGCTTCACAGGCAAGGATATTGCTGCCAGTAAGATTGCACCTAAATCAACCATTTATCGGATCATCAAGAACTTCAAGGAGAGCGGTTCAGTTGTTGTGAAGAAGGCTTCAGGGCGCCCAAGAAAGTCCATCAAGCGCCAGGACCATCTCCTAAAGTTGATTCAGCTGCGGGATCGGGGCATCACCACGACAGAGCTTGCTCAGGAATGGCAGCAGGTAGGTGTGAGTGCATTTGCACGCACAGTGAGTCAAAGACTTTTGGAGGATGGCCTGGTGTCAAGAAGGGCAGCAAAGAAGCCACTTCTCTCCAGTAATAACATCAGGAACAGACTGATTTTCTGCAAAAGGTACAGGGATTGGACTGCTGAGGACTGGGGTAAAGTCATTTTCTCTGATGAATCCCCCTTTCCGATTGTTTGGGGCATCCGGAAAAAAGCTTGTCCGGAGAAGACAAGGTGAGCGCTACCATCAGTCCTGTGTCATGCTAACAGTAAAGAATCCTGAGACCATTCATGTGTGCTGTTGCTTCTTAACCAAGGGAGTGGGCTCACTCACAATTTTGCCTAAGAACACAGCCATGAATAAAGAATGGTACCAACACATCCTCCGAGAGCAACTTCTCCCAACCATCCAGGAACAGTTTGATGACGAACAATGCATTTTCCAGCATGATGGAACACCTTGCCATAAGGAAAAAGTGATAACTAAGTGGCTCAGGGAACAAAACATTGATATTTTGGTCCATGGCCAGGAAACTCCCCAGACCTTAATCCCGTTGAGAACTTGTGGTCAATCCTCAAGAGGCGGGTGGACAAACAAAACCCCACAAATTCTGACAAACTCCAAGCATTGATTATGCAAGAATGGGCTGCCATCAGTCAGGATGTGGCCCAGAAGTTAATTGACAGCATGTCAGGGCAGATTGCAGAGGTCTTGAAAAAGAAGAGTCAACACTGCAAATATTGACTCTTTTCATCAACTTCATGTAATTGTCATTGACACTTATGAAATGCTTGTAATTATACTTCATTATTCCATAGTAACATCTGACAAAATATCTAAAGACACTGAAGCAGCAAACTTTGTAAAATTAATATTTGTGTCATTCTCAAAACATTTGGCCACGACTGTACTTTCTGTTGTTTTACGGTAATAATGATGTCATGGTAATAACAATACTTTGTTGATGCCGTTATGTGATGAACCTCTCTGATTCAGTAAATGTTTTAATGTATTATGTTGTCCTGCCCTCTAGCATGCTGAAACAGATCTGTGAGCAGAATGGTTACCTGGGATACATCGTAAGAGAGGCTCTCCAATCCTATCTCCAGGGCTTCTGGTGAGAGAAGCAAAATAGACTCTTAGTTCATCAATCCAATTTCCCTCATATTCATTTGATTTGTCAAATCAAGTTACTGATGTTACTGTGTGTGTGTGTGTGTGTGTGCGTGCATGCGTGTGTGTGTGTGTGTGTGTGTATGTATGTGTGTGTACATGGGTATGGGTTGATGTATTGTTCCTAAAGGGGCGAGGCTCTGGTCAGGTATGCCCTTGCCGCTGAAACAGGTTTGGGAGTGGCCCAGAATAATGTTGCATACCTATGTGAGGTAAGGAGTCTGGCATTTGAATTCTTATTTTCTCATAGAAAGATACTGTATCTCTCATATTCATATTCATATAAGCCAATTAGTTCAGATTTAGTGACACATTCATTTGAGAGACACACAAAGACATCCCAGGGCATTGACAGAGAGACATTCATTACCATAAGCCATATCATACACTTGAGTTACCACTCTTTTCTGATTGCAGGAGTTGAAGCAGAGCTATGATTGTCAATGGAGGTATTATAACCATTCCACAATGAACTATGCCCCACATGATTCTGGTGAGTTCCTGTCCTACAGTGTCCTCACAGACTATAGTCAGTAATGGAAAAGCTAGTTTACATAAAGCACCTGTTTCTCTGTTAGCCTGGTCCCAGATCTGTTTGTGCTCTTGCCAACTCCATTGCTTTCATTGTCAAGCCAAACATTTGGCATTACAAAGAGTGACAATGAGTAGGCATGATGGCACAGACTGACACTCAGGGTATCGCTTTGGTTCCAGGTTTGCTGAAGATGGGCGACTACTACTACTCAAGCAGCAGGCTAGGAGCTGTTGATCAAGCTATATCACTGTACAGCAGAGCAGCCCTTGCAGGCAGTTCTCAGGTGTCTTACCATGTATTATCACTGTCATTTACAGTGCCTTGCGAAAGTATTCGGCCCCCTTGAACTTTGCGACCTTTTGCCACATTTCAGGCTTCAAACATAAAGATATATTAAAAAATTTTTTTGTGAAGAATCAACAACAAGTGGGACACAATCATGAAGTGGAACGACATTTATTGGATATTTCAAACTTTTTTAACAAATCAAAAACTGAAAAATTGGGCGTGCAAAATTATTCAGCCCCCTTAAGTTAATACTTTGTAGTGCCACCTTTTGCTGCGATTACAGCTTTAAGTCGCTTGGGGTATGTCTCTATCAGTTTTGCACATCAAGAGACTGAAATTTTTTCCCATTCCTCCTTGCAAAACAGCTCGAGCTCAGTGAGGTTGGATGGAGAGCATTTGTGAACAGCAGTTTTCAGTTCTTTCCACAGATTCTCGATTGGATTCTGGTCTGGACTTTGACTTGGCCATTCTAACACCTGGATATGTTTATTTTTGAACCATTCCATTGTAGATTTTGCTTTATGTTTTGGATCATTGTCTTGTTGGAAGACAAATCTCCGTCCCAGTCTCAGGTCTTTTGCAGACTCCATCAGGTTTTCTTCCAGAATGGTCCTGTATTTGGCTCCATCCATCTTCCCATCAATTTTAACCATCTTCCCTGTCCCTGCTGAAGAAAAGCAGGCCCAAACCATGATGCTGCCACCACCATGTTTGACAGTGGGGATGATGTGTTCAGGGTGATGAGCTGTGTTGCTTTTACGCCAAACTTAACGTTTTGCATTGTTACCAAAAAGTTCAATTTTGTTTTCATCTGACCAGAGCACCTTCTTCCACATGTTTGGTGTGTCTCCCAGGTGGCTTGTGGCAAACTTTAAACGACACTTTTTATGGATATCTTTAAGAAATGGCTTTCTTCTTGCCACTCTTCCATAAAGGCCCGATTTGTGCAATATACGACTGATTGTTGTCCTATGGACAGAGTCTCCCACCTCAGCTGTAGATCTCTGCAGTTCATCCAGAGTGGTCATGGGCCTCTTGGCTGCATCTCTGATCAGTCTTCTCCTTGTATGAGCTGAAAGTTTAGAGGGGCGGCCAGGTCTTGGTAGATTTGCAGTGGTCTGATACTCCTTCCATTTCAATATTATCGCTTGCACAGTGCTCCTTGGGATGTTTAAAGCTTGGGAAATCTTTTTGTATCCAAATCCGGCTTTAAACTTCTTCACAACAGTATCTCGGACCTGCCTGGTGTGTTCCTTGTTCTTCATGATGCTCTCTGCGCTTTTAACGGACCTCTGAGACTATCACATTGCAGGTGCATTTATACGGAGACTTGATTACACACAGGTGGATTGTATTTATCCTCATTAGTCATTTAGGTCAACATTGGATCATTTAGAGATCCTCACTGAACTTCTGGAGAGAGTTTGCTGCACTGAAAGTAAAGGGGTTGAATAATTTTGCACGCCCAATTTTTCAGTTTTTGATTTGTTAAAAAGATTTGAAATATCCAATAAATGTCATTCCACTTCATGATTGTGTCCCACTTGTTGTTAATTCTTCCCAAAAAATACAGTTTTATATCTTTATGTTTGAAGCCTGAAATGTGGCAAAAGGTCGCAAAGTTCTAGGGGGCCGAATACTTTCGCAAGGCACTGTACATGCTACAATTAAGCCTCCAGAATATTTGAGCCTTCTGTAAAAGTAACAGTTATCAGAATTATAATGCGTTCATACATGTCAGTTTGTATGTTTTTGATTACTGTTCTTATAATGTTTTTTTTCCTTATGTACCCTCAGGGAATATATAAATTGATGGTTTTGGCAGAAGAGGGACATGATGTCCCATTGATCATCAGAGACAGATTAAACATATCAATTCATGATGGGCTAGACATTGTGGTGGAGAGACTCTTACAAAGGTACTTCCCCTTCTACATAGCAGAATCATATCAGACGCATCATGACTAATGAATAATAGACTGTGTATGCCAATGCCAATGCTTTGTTTTGTTCTGTTTTTCCCCCATAGATGTGTAGAGTTGGATGAAGATGAGGATCTGACACCATGTACTTTAGCTCTACTCAGAGTCCGCATGGGGAAATCCTGGAGAAAAATGACTCAAGACCCTATACAGCTGTCACTGGTAGGCCTTTATCTTCAAGTATGACAAGGACCAGGGTTTCTCCTGCTCATCATGTGATCTGACCATGACTAGTCAGACCCATATGACAATGTCTTTATCAATCACATCCCACTGGCCACTGACATCAGCTCATATTTCGTCATGTCATTGGATTTAGGTTAAGATTTGGGTGAAAAAAAGATGAAATGGCCTTACGTTGATGACTTTTTGCAAATCCAATCATAATTTCCATATTGAGTCAGCCTCTTCACATCGATTATTTTGGTTGAAATGACATGGGAACAATGTTGATTCAACCTGTTTTTTGCCAAGTGGGATAGCTCATGGTTTATAACAAAATAAAATGCAAGACCATTTCAAAGTTGTCTAATGCAAATGCAAATGTGATCCTGTAAATCCTGTCTTCCAGGTTTATGTATCTGTCGTTACTCTCATCATTGCTCTCATTACTGGGCTAATCCAAAGTGCTCTGGGTAAGTCAGTTTCCTGAATACCTCCTTGCTAAAATGCTGTTACATTTCAGTGTAATAGTGAATAGTCTTAATGTCCACCTATCATGATCACATTTTCATATCTTATCACCACCTCTGTATAGGCATCTACATATGTATGCCACACGGTGGTACTGTTGCCTCAGTTGGTTCTGTCACAAACTTGTTGTGTTACAGCTACAGCCTAATGTTAAATACATCAGAGGAGGTTGGTGAAGGGAGGACCGCTTATAATAATGGCTGGATTGGAATCAATGGAATGGTATCAACAACTTGGAAACCATGTGTTTGATACTGTTCCATTTATTCCATTCCAGCCATTACAATGAGCACGTCCTCCGATTTAGCCACCATTGGAATACTGTGCCGTTCTGCACGTGTCACATTTATTTTTGTCCCTTCCATTGTAAATATAGAAAGACCATGTTAAATTGTAAAACCGACCCATTGTTTTTTCATGACAAACTTTTGTGATTTATTACATCAATGCTTGACTGGTAAACAGTTTCTTTGCCTCCAGAGTGTCTCCAAGTGCACATCCCAGCTAGACAACGTAGACATACCACTGACCGTGCAGTAGATAACAGGACAGGGACATCCCCTGTCAATCAAGCAGAAGTCAATGGGAATGGACAGCAGGATCAGAATGACCCCATCAGAAGAGAAGACAGAATGTCCAGAACTGTTAGAATGGCCCAGGGTCTATGGTCCATTCTACTGAGGGATGGACAGAGAGTGCAGCAGACCGTTGACCTGGCTGTTACTGTGTCTGGGGTGTGTCTCTGTGTCCTCTGCACATTGATCCTCCATCATCTGCTCTGATAGTTGTCTTACACAGCACAGGAAATGCCTGAGACAGAAGATAACATATAAAGGAATGTATATGCTTTATGTTGGGAAGCAAGCCTGTAAATATTATAAAACTGCATTTTCTGAGATATCTGACTAATTTTAACTGACAAGTGGGAGTGAACAGACTCATATGACTGATACAGATGTAGGATCTTAATTTGATCACACTTTTGTTGCTGAGAAGTTTTCTGTACAGCAGGAAATGCAGATGAACTTTGTGATTTGCATAAATTCACTGAAAACTCACATTTACAAACAGTTACATTAACAGTATTGCACTTTTCATGTAGTCTACTTTTGGCCAGCTAATAGCCTAACCGCTGAGCAACATTGTGGACTAAATGTTCAAAACCTGTTGCTGCAGGATTATTTTTCTGTGACAATATAGGGCAAATTAAGATCTTTCATCTGTAGGTGTATGAGTTTGCTATCTGGTTGTTTTGTTTCAGCCACATGGTGTTGAATCACACATTTTTTTTCTGGGGCTCCTAAACGTCTGTCTGTTTGGGGCCGGTACGTTAGGTTAGTCCAAGGCCGATCAGAAGGACTAGTTTCTGCTGGTTAACTTATTACAGTTTTTGTCTGAACAGTTGTCCAGAATCTGCTTGATTTATTGGTAAGGTTTATGAATTATACGTACAGTTAAAGTCTGAAGTTTACATACACCTTAGCCAAATACATTTAAACTCAGTTTTTCACAATTCCTGACATTTAATCCTAGTAAAAATGTCCTGTCTTAGGTCAGTTAGGATCACCACTTTATTTTAAGAATGTGAAATGTCAGAATAATAGTAGAGATAATAATTTATTTCAGCTTTTATTTCTTTCATCACATTCCCAGTGGGTCAGATGTTTACATACACTCAATTCGTATTTGGTAGCATTACCTTTAAATTGTTTAACTTGGGTGAAACATTTCGGGTAGACATTTCGGGCAAACTTCCACAATCATTTTGGCCCATTCCTCTTGACAGAGCTGGTTTAACTGAGTCAGGTTTGTAGGCCTCCTTGCTCGCACACGCTTTTTCAGTTCTGCCCACAATTGTTTTTATGGGATTGAGGTCAGGGCTTTGTGCTGGCCACTCCAATACCTTGACTTTGTCGTCCTTAATCCATTTTGCCACAACTTTGCAAGTATGCTTGGGGTCATTGTCCATTTAGAAGACCCATTTGCGACCAAGCTCTAACTTCCTGACTGATGTCTTGAGATGTTGCTTCAATATATCCACATAATTTTCCTATCTCATGATGCTATCTATTTTGTGAAGTGCACCAGTCCCTCCTGCAGAAAAGCACCCCCACAACATGATGCTGCCACCCTCGGGCTTCACAGTTGGGAGGGTGTTCTTCGGCTTGCAAGCGTCCACCTTTTTCCTCCAAACATAACGATGGTCATTATGGCCAAACAGTTCTATTTTTTTTCATCAGACCAGAGGACATTTCTCCAAAAAGTACAATATTTGTCCCCATGTGCAGTTGCAAAGCGTAGTCTTGTCTTTTTTATGGTGGTTTTGGAGCAGTGGCTTCTTCCTTGCTGAGCTACCTTTCAGGTTATGTCGATGTAGGACTCGTTTTAGTGTGGATATAGATACTTTTGTACCTGTTCCCTCCAGCAACTTCACAAGGTCCTTTTCTGTTGTTCTGGGATTGATTTTCACTTTTCTCACCAAAGTACGTTCATCTTTAGGAGACCGAACACGTCTCCTTCCTTGCTCCCAAGGATGAACCTGTTATGCAGGTGAATGAGGACCCAAAAGCGACTTGGCGAAAACAGAGTTTTTAATCCAGTAAAGTTACTTTACAAACAAAAGGCATAATACTACTCGTAATGACGAGAACAGACTGGAGACTTGATCAAGAACTGCAGGTTGCCTCGGGAAGGCACTTGAACGTAGCAGACTCAGACACCTGCTCACCACGCAGCATCTGAGGGAAACACGACACGACAGGGCAATACATAGACACAGCACGGTGAACAATAGACAAGGATCCGACAGGGCAGGAACGGAAAACAAGGGAAGAAATAGGGACTCTAATCAGGGGAAAAGATAAGGAACAGGTGTGGGAAGACTAAATGATGATTAGGGGAATAGGAACAGCTGGGAGCAGGAACGGAACGATAGAGAGAGGAGAGAGAGGGAGGGGGAGAGAGAGGGATAGAAAAAGGGAACGAACCTAATAAGACCAGCAGGGGGAAACGAACAGAAGGGAAAGCATAATGACAAGACAATCTAAGACAAAACATGACAGAACCAGACTTGTGGAGGTCTACAATTTTTTTTCTGAGGTCTTTGCTGATTTCTTTTGATTTTCCCATGATGTCAAAGAGGCACTGAGTTTGAAGGTAGGCCTTGAAATACATCCACAGGTACATCTCCAATCGACTCAAATTATGTCAATTAGCCTTCCAGAATCTTTTAAAGCCATGACATAATTTTCTGGAATTTTCCAAGCTGTTTAAAGGCACAGTCAACTTAGTGTATGTAACTTCTGACACATTGGGATTGTGATACAGTGAACTATAAGTTAAATAATCTGTCTAAACAATTATTGGAAAAATTACTTGTCAAAACTATAGTTTGTTAACAAGAAATGTGTGGAGTGGTTGAAAAACAAGTTTGAATGACTCCAACCTAAGTGTATGTAATCTTCCGGCTTCAACTGTAACTATGATGGGTTACCAAGAGTAAATATGGTGGGCCTGCAAGAGTATGTGCAGTGTGTGCAGCATTCCTGGACCCTTGCCCAGTTTAAGTCTGAATTTTATTCATGCAATGAACTGTCTGTTCTCAGTATGTGGGTCAATGAGTGAGATATGATTGTATTCTGTGAAACACACTAAGCCTCGTCTTCATGTAGATACAGTACTTCAGATAAGGATTTCGTATTATGCGGATGGTAGAACTGTTACTCTGTGTCTGCGTTATGGATTTCATAATAGGTTGGGGAACTTCGAGGAGCTAAACTGCAGCATCCTTTCTAGTATTTGCTTGATCAGCTGTTATTTACAGCATAAACTGCAACTGTTGGAGGGCTCTCTCTTTCTCTCTCATTAATATGCAGTTATGTAATCATTATATGACGATTGATATTACCTTGAATCTTGGCAACAACAAACACTGTGGCCAAATGTAATAAATGTGACAGTTTAACTGCTGTCACGTTGTACTTTGTAATACTGTTCTGTTTAGTCAAACTCATTTAATAGAAATGTTTCCCAAGGGCAACCTTTATAATCATTTATGGGTTTTTTTTTTCATGGAGACTTTTTGACTTTGTCAACATCCAGGACATACAGAGATTGAGTTGATGCGTGGTCTCAGCCGTGCATTATACCATAGTCTATAAACTGTCCTTTCAGAAAATAAAGACCAACATTATTTGAACAGCTGAGTATTCAACTATCTATCCAAGGTTATCACCAGTTCCAGAACTTTCTCTACCTGCATATTTTCTTTAATTACTATAACATTACTCAGTCTGAAAGAATAGATTGAATTGGTAATGTATGAATCAATATTTGAGAAATCATAGCAATGATAACCTTGTATTTGGTTTTCTGATTTGCTGCCAATTGTGCCAATTGATTTAGACACTGTAGTTTAAGTATAAAGCACTATCACCGTATTCAGAGTTCTACTCATGAAGTGCACCTTGGCTTGAGCAGGGGTGGTCTCCCAGGTGAACTATAGGGCAGGACAGGCAAATGTGTGGCAGGAGGTGATGCAGCGTGCGCACAGTGTACCTGCTGGTCTCTATGGGCCAGCAGGATGTTGGCCTTCACTCCTGACCAGGGAAAGGTTCTGCCCAGATAGCTACTGTCCAAAGGCACATCTGATACATTTCACTTACTACTATCAGTAGTACACACTGATTCAACCTCCCAAAAACCAGCTACAGCATTGGAGCACAACTCACCCGGGGTAACCAGTCTACTGTACCCATTAGCTTACAGTTATGCATTATCAACCACATGACCAGGCATTTTGAAATCTACAACATAAAAAATAAATCATAATACCAGCTCAGCCATGCAAATAACCTTTCAGTTGTTTACCTATAAGCATGACACAAACTGATGCATTGGTTTCTAATATTTATTGATGAGAGACAATACTGTAAAACCCATATAAAACAACTACCAACATGTATTCAGAATGTAAAATTACAGTCAGTCATGATACAATGCAATACAGTAAATTATCAAATAGGAACATTACACTATTTGGAAATATATCACAACATTCTGTTTCCAACTAACAATTTGTATTATTTACAAATATCAAAAGGTAAAACATTTTTAAATAGTCAGTGATGCATTAATAAAATAAAATGTTTAAAGTGCATGTTTATCCCATTCTATTTTATCATGAAAGTTTAAATGATACATTCAATAAACATGATCCAGAAAATATGACGGATGTGCAGAATGAGTCTGTATGTTTCCATGGAGTGGTTTTAGCAATATATGGTGATGCTCTCCTACAAGAAGTACAGTTGCTGTGTTCAGGCTTTCACCACTTCATGATACAGTATCACCTAAACAGAGACCGGTTAACTCCATAAAGCCTGAGCAAATGTGGAGGATTACATATATGTTATATATGTCTTACAGATATGTTACAGTGAATTCATAACTGTGTCAGAGCTGTGTAGCTTTCACAGTTTCCTTGGGAGCTTCTAGTGGCTCATCGTCTCTGGTTAGGGCTGGGTTATCATACATCTCTTGACTCTTCTTCCTCTCCTTACCACCCTTCTCTTCATCCTCAGTCTTCTGGCAGCACTTGCAGCAGCAGCGGGTTCCGCAGAAGGACATGCCAGACATAACCACTCCATCCCAGGGGGCCATGGAGTGCAGGGGGCGGGGCAAGAAGTCCCAGTTCCGGAGCCTGCTGGGCAGGTACCGAGGACAACGCGCCTGCATCAGGTTGACGATGATGATGAAGATGGCCAGGACAACGATGGGCACGGCCACCCCCACCAGAGCCTGCCAGCCGGCCAGGGAGAGCCCCAGGATGGTTAGGGGCATGAGGAAGAAGCAGAGCAGGAGGTAGATCGCTGCGAACCAGCGGTAGTTGGCTGTGCGGTTCCCCAGGGCTCTGGCCAAGCGGATGGGGATCCGAGTGAAAGGGATAGGATACCACAGCAGAATCCCCGCTATGTTGAAGAAGAAATGGCACAGTGCAATCTGCAGAGGAGATGCAAACAGGGTGAGTGAGACTTCAATAACACTGATGTATAGAGAGACAGAGTGGACAGAGAGCAATATGACACCGCCAGAAAAATAAATGATTACTACAACAAACCTGCAGTGAGTTGGCCAGGGTTTCCCCGGGAGCAGCCATAGCAGCAAGAATAGCAGTGGTAGTTGTGCCGATATTAGAGCCCAATGTCAGGGGATAGGCTCTCTCAAGGCTAATAACACCAATACCTGTTGGACGATAGAGAGAAGGAATAAGACATGGGCCAGAGAAAAATAATACAAGCAGGGTTACATGATACTGAAAGAATACTTGAGTGTACCAGTAGGTTCGGATGCCATAGGAGCCAGCTAAAGGTAAATGGATAGATAGACGCTAAACAAATATGCCTAACTACTCACCGACAAGGGGCGTGATTGCAGAGGTGAAGACAGAGCTGCTCTGAACGATGAAGGTCATTCCTGCTCCGACCAGGATGGCAATGTAACCAGTGACCCAGCTGAAGGGGAAGGGGAAGTCTGAACAGACAAGACAGAGCAGGTTAGGCATGGGCTCCCGAGTGGCGCAGCGGTCTAAGGCACTGCATCATCACAACCGGCCGTGATTGGGTGTCCCATAGGGCGGCGCACAATTGGCACAGCGTCATCCGGGTTAGAGTTTTGCCGGGGTAGGCCGTCCTTGTAAATAAGAATTTGTTCTTAACTGACTTGCCTAGTTACATAAAAGTTAAACAGCTTGGAGACCATAACCTAAAGATCACTTTGACTGTATTATGACCCCTTCAACATCAAAGTGAATTTTAGGATAACTTTCAACATAAACATCAAAGTGAATTTTAGGATAATTTTCAACATAAACATCAAAGTGAATTTTAGGATAATTTTCAACATAAACATCAAAGTGAATTTTAGGATAACTTTCAACATAAACATCAAAGTGAATTTTAGGATAACTTTCAACATAAACATCAAAGTGAATTTTAGGATAACTTTCAACATAAATATCAAAGTGAATTTTAGGATAATTTTCAACATAAACATCAAAGTGAATTTTAGGATAACTTTCAACATAAACATCAAAGTGAATTTTAGGATAACTTTCAACATAAACATCAAAGTGAATTTTAGGATAACTTTCAACATAAACATCAAAGTGAATTTTAGGATAACTTTCAACATAAACATCAAAGTGAATTTTAGGATAATTTTCAACATAAACATCAAAGTGAATTTTAGGATAATTTTCAACATAAACATCAAAGTGAATTTTAGGATAACTTTCAACATAAACATCAAAGTGAATTTTAGGATAATTTTCAACATAAACATCAAAGTGAATTTTAGGATAATTTGCAACATAAACATCAAAGTGAATTTTAGGATAACTTTCAACATAACCATCAAAGTGAATTTTAGGATAATTTTCAACATAAACATCAAAGTGAATTTTAGGATAATTTTCAACATAAACATCAAAGTGAATTTTAACTTTCAACATAAACATCAAAGTGAATTTTAGGATAACTTTCAACATAAACATCAAAGTGAATTTTAGGATAACTTTCAACATAAACATCAAAGTGAATTTTAGGATAATTTTCAACATAAACATCAAAGTGAATTTTAGGATAATTTTCAACATAAACATCAAAGTGAATTTTAGGATAATTTTCAACATAAACATCCAAAATTTTAGGATAATTTTCAACATAAACATCAAAGTGAATTTTAGGATAACTTTCAACATAAACATCAAAGTGAATTTTAGGATAATTTTCAACATAAACATCAAAGTGAATTTTAGGATAATTTTCAACATAAACATCAAAGTGAATTTTAGGATAACTTTCAACATAAACATCAAAGTGAATTTTAGGATAACTTTCAACATAAACACATCTTTAAACATAAACATCAAAGTGAATTTTAGGATAATTTTCAACATAAACATCAAAGTGAATTTTAGGATAATTTTCAACATAAACATCAAAGTGAATTTTAGGATAATTTTCAACATAAACATCCAAGTGAATTTTAGGATAATTTTCAACATAAACATCAAAGTGAATTTTAGGATAACTTTCAACATAAACATCAAAGTGAATTTTAGGATAATTTTCAACATAAACATCAAAGTGAATTTTAGGATAATTTTCAACATAAACATCAAAGTGAATTTTAGGATAACTTTCAACATAACCATGAAAGTGAATTTTAGGATAATTTTCAACATAAACATCAAAGTGAATTTTAGGATAACTTTCAACATAAACATCTAAGTGACCATAAGAATAACATGATAGTCATGTAACAAGACCAGAGCACCTGATGTGACCTTCAATCTGCAGAGTGGCTAATCCTGTGTTATCAAACAGGGTGTATGTTCTACCAGCGTTCTGAGTAGATTGGGAAGAAGGCCAATGTCTTCTCACCTGTGTTGAGCACCTTTTTGATGACCACGGCCACCTGTCCCTTGAGCATGGAGTTGAGCAGCTTGACGATGAGGATGAGGCAGGTACAGAGGATGAGCAGGGACAGGGCCAGCAGGATGAGGCCCACAGCCAGGTCAGGCAGGTTAGCATAGGCAAAGATATGGTTACCTGCATGGGAAGATGCCAAATGTTATTAAATATATACCTGAGACAAGGGTGGGATAAAACTGAAAGATTATAGAGAGAAGGTAATTAGTTTGTTGAGATTAGTGATAAGGTCATTTTTCTGTCCTGACAGGACTTCCACCGATTTGATGGAAAGGATAGGAAGGAAGAATGTTACTTCAACAGTCAACATGTTTTTCCCCCGTAGCTTCTACACTTAGCCCTGACATGTCTGGTGACCCAAAGTAATGGGTTACTTTACAACTGGATCTGATCCAAGCCAAAATAAGTGATGACCCTTTCCCTTATTTTGATTGGCTGATTTTCCAAGCATACAGGTATTAATTTTGTTTGGCTGTGTGGAGTGCTGGCCCGTCGATCGGCCTTGGGCCACTCCTGTGCTTCAGCTGTCCAGAATGAATGGGACTTTTAAGTGGGTAGAGGGGGTGAGGGGAGGGTATTTGAGCAGGTAGAAGAGGTGATGGGAGGGTATGTGATGAGTCACTAAATGGACTGAATGGAAGTCATTGTCCTTGTGACAGGTGGTGGTGGGGGGGGGGTTGTTCTCTGGTTTCACAGATGTTTGGCTGAGCGTATCAGGTAATCCAAATTGCTCTGTATAGGCCTTTTATGGGATCATGGCACAGTGATTGTACTGTACTTACATCTCTCTAGATTGATTGTCTCAGTAACATTTATCTGCGTCCATGTCTTGTTGCCTTCCACCCAACAGGGGACGCCGATCGTGCAGTTGGCAGCTGAGGGAACTGTTATATTTAAAAGAGTCTAAAAAATAATAATACAAGTTTTCGCAAATACAGATAAAATGCACAGTGCATAATCATTGTAATCAAAACCTATGGAAACAATAACATCTACATTGACTAGTAAAGAAAGGGCATTTTATTAAAGGTCCAACACAGCCATTTTTACCTCAATATCAAATCCTTTCTGGGTAACAGTTAAGTACTTTACTGTAATTGTTTACCAATCAAATGGTCAAAAAGAAACAAAAATAGATTCTTAGCAAAGAGCTAATTCAAGCTGGAATTTTGATAGGACTGTCTGGGAGTGGTCTGAGTTGGGAGGGGAAAACTGAAAATGTACTGTTTTTCGCAGAGAGGTTCGGAACTCCCTTATTGGTCTATTAACTGATTTACCACCTGGTGATGTCACAAGGCACACCAAAATAGGCTGATATTTCAGGCGGTCTTTTCTAACAGCGCACACACTAAAAGGGCATTATAATAATTTTCACAATTTCACAGTATTATTCCAAACTCATAGTGGAAAATATGTATAAAAACAAAGGAAATCACGTTTTTGACTGCACTGGGCCTTTAAGAAAATTCCACCTTCATCATGATATAGTGGCAATAAAGCACTGGTCCTTATAAGTAGAATCACTCTGGCTAAGCTAAAAGCTGTCAAACATTAACCCTGCGACAGAGGGCTTAAGAGATAACACTCCCAGCTATACTACAGATTTATTTACTGTTGGAAAAGTCTTCATCATAAATCATCACAAACTTGGTCAATAATAACCCATTGTTTGACTATCCGATTAATAATTCCGTGATTTACCGTGATTTTCTCTGTTTTGCACCAGATTTTGATCAGACTCTTGTTTCTGGCCGCTGGGTCACCCGTGGCAATGTCACTGATGACCGTTTTATCCAGCTAGAGGAAAAGAAAGGCCTCTGTTCAGTTGTATATCATTTTATTATGGCCTACTAAAGTTCTCTATCAACTCAAATGTAACATTAAGCTGATGTTTCAAATATGTTTCAGGGTTGTATAGGTGTCTTGCTAGCCTTTGGAAAGTATTCAGATCCCTTGACTTTTTACACATTTTGTTACGTTACAGTCTTATTCTAAAATGTATTTAAAAAATATTTCCTCATCAATCTACACACAATACCCCCTAATAATGAAGCAAAAACAGAATTTTTGCTGATTTATCAAAAAATTGAAAAAACTGAAATATAACATCTACCTACAGTATTCAGACCCTTTACTCAGTACTTTATTGAAGCACCTTTGGTAGTGATTACAGCCTTGAGTCTTCTTGGGTATGACGCTACAAGCTTGGCACAACTATATTTGGGGAGTTTCTCCCATTAGTCTCTGCAGATCCTCTCAAGCTCTGTCAGGTTGGGTGGGGAGCATTACTGCACAGCTATTTTCGGGTCTCTCCAGAGATGTTCGATTGGGTTCAAGTCCTGGCTCTGACTGGGCCACTCAAGGATATTCAGAGACTTGTCCCGAAGCCACTCCTGCGATGTCTTGGCCTATGTGCTTAGGCTCGTTGTCCTGTTGGATTTTGAACCTTCACCCCAGTCTGGGGTCCTGAGCGCTTTGGAGCAGGTTTTCATCAAGGATCTCTCTGTACTTTGCTCCGTTCAAATTTCCCTCAATCCTGACTAGTCTCCCAGTCCCTGCCGCTGAAAAACATCCCCACAGTATTATGCTGCCACCACCGTAGGGATGGTGCCAGGTTTCCTCTAGAAGTGACGGTTGGTATTCAGGCCAAAGAGTTCAATATTGGTTTCATCAGACCAAAACATTTTAATTATCATGGTCTGACAGTCTTTAGGTGCCTTTTGGCAAACTCCAAGTGGACTGTCATGTGCCTTTTACTGAGGAGTGGCTTCTGCCTGGCCACTCTACTATAAAGGCCTGATTGGTGGAAAGCTGCAGAGATGGTTGTCCTTCTGGAAGTTTCTCCCATCTTCACAGAGGAACTCTGAGTGACCATCGGGTTCATAGTCAACTCCCTGACCAAGGCCCTTCTCCCCCGATTTCTCAGTTTGGCCAGGCGGCCAGCTCTAGGAAGAGTCCTGGTGGTTCCAAACTTCTTCCATTTAAGAATGATGGAGGCCACTGTGTTCTTGGGGACCTTCAATACTGCAGAAATGTTTTGGTATCCTAGATCTGTGCCTCGACACTTTCCTGTCTCGGAGCTTTACGGACAGCTTTTACGACCTCATTGCTTGGTTTTTGCTCTGACATGCACTGTCAACTATGGGACCTTATATAGACAGGTGTGTGCCTTTCCAAATCCTGTACAATCAATTGAATTTACCACAGGTGGACTCCAATGAAGTTGTAGAAACATCTCAAGGATGATCAATGGAAACAGGATGCACCTGAGCTCAATTTCGAGTCTCATAGCAAAGGGTCTGAATACTTATGTAAATAAAAAAAACTACATTTCTGTTTTAAATTGTTTATACATTTGCGAAAACTTCTAAAAACCTGTTTTCATTTTGTCAGGTGCATTAGGGACACTCGTGATAATAATAAATGCCATTGAGCAGACACTTTTATCCATAGCAACTTACAATCATGCATGCATACATTTTAGATATGGGTGGCCCCAGCGGGAATCAAACCGACAATATTTGCTGTTGTAAGCGCCATGCTCTACCGAATGAGCCACACAGGACCACCTATGTTGTAGCAATCTGTCAGTCGATGACACAGTCGATGACATAGCACGCAACCATTGGTTGATGTCTGCAATGTCTGGGCTTTGCTTGCTCATAGTTAGTTAAAATCCCATGATGTACACCAGATGACAACATCCAGAATAGCATTTTATATTGTAATTAACAAGATGCTTCATGATGGTGAAATGCTGCTCCTACCTCTATGATGGCACTGGTGAGGGGGTCAGTGATGACATTTAGCAGGTCAGGGGCATTGTCACCCCCCTGGATGTTAAAGGAGTCGATGACAATCTTGGTGAGTTTATACAGGACACCAGTGGCTGCCTCCAGCGGCAGCAGGATTAGCACAGACAGCCAGTTAAAGAAGTCATGCACCGTGGCACCAGCAAACGCCCTGGAAGAAATAACACCAGGATCGACATCTCACTATTTATCCAGCATGGTACAATTCTGCTTGTTACCAAGCAACAAATTAGAATGATTTTTATAGTCCAAAATGGTGAAGTAAACTTCTATCAATTTAGGCTGCTTAGAAAGTGATCCAGTCAGATGTACCTGCGGAACTCATTTCTGTCTCCTGCCTGCATCATTGCCACGATAGTGTTGGTGACTGAGGTTCCAATGTTGGCTCCCATAATGACAGGCACGGCAGACTGGACCTCCAGCACTTCAATGACGATACAATCACTTTAGGTTTATATAAGACAATAATCACTTGGCTTTGCTCATGTAGTTATGTATACAGATGTGTATGTATGAGTGAGTGCAAATGTGTTTGTTTACATTTTAGCAGACGCTTTTATCCAGAGCAATTTATAGGAGCAATTTGTGTTTAGTGCCTTGCACAAGGACACATACAGATTTTTCACCTAGTTACATTACATACATTACATTTAAGTCATTTAGCAGACGCTCTTATCCAGAGCGACTTACAAATTGGTGCATTCACCTTATGACATCCAGTGGAACAGCCACTTTACAATAGTGCATCTAAATCTTTTAAGGGGGGTAGGGGGGTGAGAAGGATTACTTTATCCTATCCTAGGTATTCCTTAAAGAGGTGGGGTTTCAGGTGTCTCCGGAAGGTGGTGATTGACTCCGCTGTCCTGGCGTCGTGAGGGAGTTTGTTCCACCATTGGGGAGCCAGAGCAGCGAACAGTTTTGACTGGGCTGAGCGGGAACTGTACTTCCTCAGTGGTAGGGAGGCGAGCAGGCCAGAGGTGGATGAACGCAGTGCCCTTATTTGGGTGTAGGGCCTGATCAGAGCCTGGAGGTACTGAGGTGCCGTTCCCCTCACAGCTCCGTAGGCAAGCACCATGGTCTTGTAGCGGATGCGAGCTTCAACTGGAAGCCAGTGGAGAGAGCGGAGGAGCGGGGTGACGTGAGAGAACTTGGGAAGGTTGAACACTAATAATATAATAATATAATATATGCCATTTAGCAGACGCTTTTATCCAAAGCGACTTACAGTCATGTGTGCATACATTCTACGTATGGGTGGTCCCGGGGATAGAACCCACTACCCTGGCGTTACAAGCGCCATGCTCTACCAACTGAGCTACAGAAGGACCACTAGACGGGCTGCGGCGTTCTGGATGAGTTGTAGGGGTTTAATGGCACAGGCAGGGAGCCCAGCCAACAGCGAGTTGCAGTAATCCAGACGGGAGATGACAAGTGCCTGGATTAGGACCTGCGCCGTTTCCTGTGTGAGGCAGGGTCGTACTCTGCGGATGTTGTAGAGCATGAACCTACAGGAACGGGCCACCGCCTTGATGTTAGTTGAGAACGACAGGGTGTTGTCCAGGATCACGCCAAGGTTCTTAGCGCTCTGGGAGGAGGATTCAAACTAGCAACCTTTGGGTTACTGTCTTAACACTCTTAACCGCTAGGCTATCTGTTTGTGTGTGTATGTGCATCCTGTACATGCGTGAATGTCCGTGTGTGCATGTGTGTATGTGTCCCATGTGTACTTGTATGTGTGTGTATACTCACATCCAGAAGACACCATGCTGACCACAATAGAGGAGGACGTGCTAGAACTCTGGACTAACACTGTGACCAGCACTCCAATCACCAGGCCAGCCACAGGGTTGGACAGCACCGCATTGTCCTGGAAAATGTCCCCGGCTGCCTTACCTGTGGATACACAGTGACACACAGCCAAATTCATCATGAAAACATCCCATAAATGCTTTGATATCCATAAACAGCCAATTTTATGATATTTAGAAACAGAATACGAGGACAGTTGTAATTGTGAATAATATTGTGTAATGTCATCAACATGAAAGTATGAGAGTATCATTAAATGAGCAGAGCTAAAACATAAGTATGGACAACAGGACCTGGTTGACAACAAAGATTCACTTTTAATTACTTTAATATGATTATGACTGTATATTATATGATTGGGTTGGGTTGAATTCATTTTGTCTACACTGACAGAGAGAGAGAGCAGGTTTAATGTTACCTCCAACTAGCTGGAAAGCAGAGCTCAGGACGTCCAGAGAGCAGACGAACATGTAGAGAAATCCAACCAGCAGAATAAACCTGACGATGGAAGTCAGAACCCACATAACCTTCCCTTTGGCATCCAACTCTGTTTCCAAAAAGAGACTGCATTTTTGTTTGTGTAGTCACACAGGTTAACACTTCAACATTGATTTTCATCCCAGTGATTGGCATTTTTCCTATTTTGTTGCCTTACAACCTGGAATTCATTTTTTTGGGGGGGTTGTATCATTTGATATACACAGCATGCCTACCACTTTGAAGATGCAAAGTATGTTTTATTGTGAAGCAAACAAGAAATAAGACAAAACATAGAAAACTAGAGCATGCAAAACTGCCCCCCCCCAAAAAAACAAAAACAAAAAGTCAATACTTTGTAGGGCCACCTTTTGCAGCAATTGTAGCTGTAGGTTTCTTGGGGTATGTCTCTATAGGCTTGGCAAATATAGCCACTGGGAGTTTTGCTCATTCTTCAAGGCATAACTGCTCCAGCTCCTTCAGGTTGGATGGGTTCCGCTGGTGTACAGAAATCTTTAGGTCATGCCACAGATTCTCAATTGGATGGAGGTCTGGGCTTTGACTAGGCCATTCCAAGAAACTTAAATGTTTCCCCTTAAGCCACTCAAGTGTTGCTTTAGCAGTATGCTTAGTGTCATTGGGATGGTGGTTCACTCTCCTGCTGGAAGGTGAACCTCCGCCCCAGTCTCAAATCTCTAGAAGACTGAAACAGGTTCCCCTCAAGAATTTCCCTGTATTTAGCGCCATCTATCATTCTTTCAATTCTGACCAGTTTCCCAGTTCCTGCTGATGAAAAACATCCCCGCAGTATGATGCTGCCACCACCATGCTTCACTGTGGGGATGCTGTTCTCAGGGTGATGAGAGGTGTTGGGTTTTCCATGATGGCCATCTGACGAGAGTACCTCTTTCCATATGTTTGGGGAGTCTCCCACATGCCTTTTGGCGAACACCAAACGTGTTTGCTTATTTTTTTCTTTAAGCAATGGCTTTTTTCTGGCTGCTCTTCGGTAAATCCCAGCTCTGTGGAGTGTAGAGCTTAAAGTGGTCCTATGGACAGATACTCCAATCTCAGCTGTGGAACTTTGCAGTTCCTTCAGGGTTATCTTTGGTCTCTTTGTTGCCTCTGATTAATGCCCTCCTTGCCTGTTCCAGGAGATTTGGTGGGCGACCCTCTCTTGGCAGGTTTGTTGTGGTACCACATTCTTTCATTTCTTTTATAATGGATTTAATTGTGCTCCTTGGGAAGTTCAAAGTTTCTGATATGTTTTTATAACACAACCCTGATCTGTACTTCTCCACAACGGTGTCCCTGACCTGTTTGGAGAGCTCCTTGGGCTTCATTGTGTCACTTGCTTGGTGGTGCCGCTTGATTAGTGATGTTGCAGACTCTGGGGCCTTTCAGAACAGGTGTATATATACTGAGATCATGTGACACTTAGATTGCACACAGGTGGACTTTAACTAATTATGTGACTTCTGAAGGTAATTGGTTGCACCAGATCTTATTTAGGGGATTCATGACAAAGGGGGTGAATACATATGCATATACCACTTTTCCGTTTTGTATAAAAAAATAAAAAAATTTAAACAAGTATTTTTTTTCATTTCTCTTCACCAATTTGGACTATTTTGTGTATGTTCATTACATTAAATCCAAATAAAAATCTATGTAAATTACAGGTTGTAATGCAACAAATTAGGAAAAATGCCAAGGGGGATGAATACTTTTGCAAGGCACTGTATTACACACTGTATTGAGCGCCCAGCTGTGCACTTGGTTGGGAATGAGGTACAATATCCGACTCAATTTCAGATGCAACCACACTCTTATCTCACCTGACCACTTGAGTCCAGTGTCCTGCAGTTCAGGGAGGTTCCAGGGGTCGTCCTCATCCGGGTCCTTGTCCACCAGGTCCATAGTAGAATATGCCGACGGGACGACTGAGTCTTTAGGTGCCTTACCAGCATCATCTGTGAGATTAGGATAATTGTGAGTGGCGGTTGCCTCTGTGTGTGGTGATGCTGCCTGGTGGTGAGGTATGGACTTCATAGATAGTAAAGCGTAGCCTACTGTACATACCAAGAGTGGGAGACGGAGTATCTCTAAATTCTGGTTGAAGAGGCATTGCCCTATAGGAAAAAATAACTTACTTTGCGGTAAACCATGAAGATCATGTAGCAAACCTCAAGGTATACAGTTTTGACTTGAATAAATCAATTTGGAAAGAAAAACATTTACATGTGAAAAGCCAGTAATGGTTCACTTTTTAAATATTTTTCTCTCTCAGAGGAAACAAATACACAATCCTTTTATATTGAGACACCTCTATTTGATAGTTCCTAAATATTTTATATTTTTGTATCCTCCAACGCATAGCCAAGCAATCTTGTGCCTGTCACAAGATGTTACCAAATATGATAATTTCTCCTTTAAATTATGGAAACTTATTCCATGGGAATAACTCATGGTGATGTTGCTTTTTCACATCCACATTGATAAAGTCCACAGAGAAATACAAATATGACTGTATCCTAGGGGCCTACAATCCTCAAGAAACCATACAAAAAGTTGAATCAGAAAAGCTCTCTAAGCTCAGATTTTCCAAGGTTCAAAATGAGTTATCTCAAACAAAAATTGTGTACAACAGAGGCATACTATGCCTATTACTAGGCTATAACTAATACAATGAATACCTATTATTCCTATAATAACAATAATAGTTAAAGCGAGGTTAAACAGCAGAAGGTAGCACTCCTGAAAACATGCTCGACCAGTCATTGGCTCCACATTGTGTGTAGCTGCATGCCAACAATAATAATAATAATAATAATAATTTAGAGGTTATAAGCAAATACAGCTATAGGTAACAATTCCTAACATATCCTTGTTTGTTTGTTGTAGTTTTATTTTGTTGTGATATTACCTGAATGAGTCTTGTTTGTAATGTATGGTGTATTGCAGTATGAAGAGTGGTAATACACACCTGCAGTGGAGTGATATTACCTGAATGAGTCTTGTTTGTAATGTATGGTGTATTGCAGTATGAAGAGTGGTAATACACACCTGCAGTGGAGTGATATTACCTGAATGAGTCTTGTTTGTAATGTATGGTGTATTGCAGTATGAAGAGTGGTAATACACACCTGCAGTGGAGTGATATTACCTGAATGAGTCTTGTTTGTAATGTATGGTGTATTGCAGTATGAAGAGTGGTAATACACACCTGCAGTGGATGCTTTTTCAGGAGTCCTTCACCTGAGCTACCTGCAAGCTGCTTATAAAGCACAAAACACGCTGGACGCTGACTGTTCAAAGTCCGTGGCAAAAGGGGCACTCTTGACAGTGACTGATCTTACCAGAGCATCTGCAGTGAATGTAGACCAGGCAACATCAAATGATTAGTGTATGATGGAATATTACTATTCTGGCATGGGGTTTTACAACATTGTTGGCACTAGATAGAAAGTAGGCTAATGCCTGTCATAAACTTTTTTATTTTTTTATTTGTTTTGCTGGATGATAGCAGCAGTCAATCTCAGATTATGGCGAAAAGAAAAGTAGCAAATGAACTAGGTGTAACCAAATAACCTTGATGATTTCAACATGGATGTACTGTATTGACACTTTCAAATATCTAAAAGGCCAGTCCTGTGAAAATGTATCACACTTTGATTGAGAATAGGGTATTCAAATAACAGATTTATACTTTAAACTTTAAACAGGTTTAGACCATCTAGATTATTGCTAAGCCTAGCCCAATTCCTGACCGTAACCTAATTATCCTGAACTGCTACGTTAATTATCTTATTAACCTGCTACGTTAATTATCTGCTGCGTAAATTCCCCTAGAACCTGCCACAAAAAAGTCACTTTCGATTTGAGCTGTATCAAAGTGCCATGTTTTTAGGTTGTCCTGGCCGGCTCAGTTTGCATTTGTGTGTAATGCATTTCTCTTCTGAGTGGAGAAAACATGCTCTCTGGTGGTGGCTTGTGGTGGCATTTGTAGGTTAAGCCAAATTCTTTGGCAAATATTGTAGAGAACAAAAACAATAGTAAAGTATGTTGTGGGTAAAAAATGTTTAAGATCTACAGTGGGGCAAAAAAGTATTTAGTCAGCCACCAATTGTGCGGGTTCTCCCACTTAAAAAGATGAGAGAGGCCTGTAATTCTCATCATAGGTACACTTCAACTATGACAGACAAAATGAGAAAATAAATCCAATCACATTGTAGGATTTTTTATGAATACATTTGCAAATTATGGTGGAAAATAAGTATTTGGTCACCTACAAACAAGCAGGATTTCTGGCTCTCACAGACCTGTAACTTATTCTTTAAGAGGCTCCTCTGTCCTCCACTCGTTACCTGTATTAATGACACCTGTTTGAACTTGTTATCAGTATAAAAGACACCTGTCCACAACCTCAAACAGTCACACGCCAAACTCCACTATGGCCAAGACCAAAGAGCTGTCAAAGGACACCAGAAACAAAATTGTAGACCTGCACCAGACTGGGAAGACTGAATCTGCAATAGGTAAGCAGATTGGTTTGAAGAAATCAACTGTGGGAGCAATTATTAGGAAATGGAAGACATACAAGACCACTGATAATCTCCCCGATCTGGGGCTCCACGCAAGATCTCACCCCGTGGGGTCAAAATGATCACAAGAACAGTGAGCAAAAATCCCAGAACCACACGGGGGGACCTAGTGAATGACCTGCAGAGAGCTGGGACCAAAGTAACAAAGCCTACCATCAGTAACACACTACGCCGCCAGGGACTCAAATCCTGCAGTGCTAGACGTGTCCCCCTGCTTAAGCCAGTACATGTCCAGGCCCGTCTGAAGTTTGCTAGAGAGCATTTGGATGATCCAGAAGAAGATTGGGGGAATGTCATATGGTCAGATGAAACCAAAATATAACTTTTTGGTAAAAACTAAACTCGTCGTGTTTGGAGGACAGGAGTTGCATCCAAAGAACACCATACCTACTGTGAAGCATGGGGGTGGAAACATCATGCTTTTGGGCTGTCTTTCTGCAAAGGGACCAGGACGACTGATCCGTGTAAAGGAAAGAATGAATGGGGCCATGTATCGGGAGATTTTGAGTGGAAACCTCCTTCCATCAGCAAGGGCATTTTTATTTTACCTGTATTTAACTAGGCAAGTCAGTTAAGAACAAATTCTTATTTTCAATGAAGGAACAGTGGGTTAACTGCCTGTTCAGGGGCAGAACGACAGATATGTGGCTTGTCAGCTCGGTGGTTTGAACTGGCAACCTTCCGGTTACTAGTCCAACGCTCTAACCACTAGGCTACCCTGCCGCCCCAATTGAAGATCCATTGAAGATGAAACGTGGCTGGGTCTTTCAGCATGACAAAGTGGCATAGTTTAAAGTGGCTAGTGATACATGTATTACATAAAGATGCAGTAGATGATATAGAGTACAGTATATACGTATACATATGAGATTAATAATGTAGGGTATGTAAACATTATATTAAGTAGCATTGTTTAAAGTGGCTAGTGATATATTTTACATCATTTCCCATCAATTCCCATTATTAAAGTGGCTGGAGTTGAGTCAGTGTGTTGGCAGCAGCCACTCAATGTTAGTGGTGGCTGTTTAACAGTCTGATGGCATTGAGATAGAAGCTGTTTTTCAGTCTCTCGGGTCCCAGCTTTGATGCACCTGTACTGACCTCGCCTTCTGGATGATAGCGGGGTGAACGGGCAGTGGCTCATGTGGTTGTTGTCCTTGATGATCTTTATGGCCTTCCTGTGACATCGGGTGGTGTAGGTGTCCTTGAGGGCAGGTAGTTTGCCCCAGGTGATGCGTTGTGCAGACCTCACTACCCTCTGGAGAGCCTTACGGTTGTGGGCGGAGCAGTTGCCGTACCAAGCGGTGATACAGCCCGACAGGATGCTCTCGATTGTGCATCTGTAAAAGTTTGTGCGTGCTTTTGGTGACGAGCAGAATTTCTTCAGCCTCCTGAGGTTGAAGAGGCGCTGCTGCGCCTTCTTCACGATGCTGTCTGTGTGGGTGGACCAATTCAGTTTGTCTGTGATGTGTACACCGAGGAACTTAAAACTTACTACCCTCTCCACTACTGTTCCATCGATGTGGATAGGGGATGTTCCCTCTGCTGTTTCCTGAAGTCCACAATCATCTCCTTAGTTTTGTTGACGTTGAGTGTGAGGTTATTTTCCTGACACCACACTCCGAGGGCCCTCACCTCCTCCCTATAGGCCGTCTCGTCGTTGTTGGTAATCAAGCCTATCACTGCTGTGTCGTCCGCAAACTTGATGATTGAGTTGGAGGCGTGCGTGGCCACGCAGTCGTGGGTGAACAGGGAGTACAGGAGAGGGCCCAGAACGCACCCTTGTGGGGCCACAGTGTTGAGGATCAGCGGGGTGGAGATGTTGTTACCTACCCTCACCACCTGGGGGCGGCCCGTCAGGAAGTCCAGTACCCAGTTGCACAGGGCGGGGTTCGAGACCCAGGGTCTCGAGCTTGATGATGAATTTGGAGGGTACTATGGTGTTAAATGCTGAGCTGTAGTCGATGAACAGCATTCTCACATAGGTATTCCTCTTGTCCAGATGGGTTAGTGCAGTGTGCAGTGTGGTTGAGATTGCAACGTCTGTGGACCTATTTGGGCGGTAAGCAAATTGGAGTGGGTCTAGGGTGTCAGGTAGGGTGGAGGTGATATGGTCCTTGACTAGTCTCTCAAAGCTGATGACGGAAGTGAGTGCTATGGGGCGGTAGTCGTTTTGCTCAGTTACCTTAGCTTTCTTGGGAACAGGAACAATGGTGGCCCTCTTGAAGCATGTGGGAACAGCAGACTGGGATAAGGATTGATTGAATATGTCCGTAAACACACCAGCCAGCTGGTCTGCGCATGCGCATGCGCGACTGGGGATGCCGTCTGGGTCTGCAGCCTTGCGAGGGTTAACACGTTTAAATGTTTTACTCACCTCGGCTGCAGTGAGTTTGCATGTTTTGGTTGCGAGCCGTGTCAGTGGCACTGTATTGTCCTCAAAGCGGGCAAAAAAGTGATTTAGTCTGCCAGGGAGCAAGACATCCTGGTCCGTGACTGGGCTGGTTTTCTTTTTGCAATCCGTGATTGACTGTAGACCCTGCCACATACCTCTTGTGTCTGAGCCGTTGAATTGTGATTCTACTTTGTCTCTATACTGACGCTTAGCTTGTTTGATTGCCTTGCGGAGAGAATAGCTACACTGTTTGTATTCGGTCATGTTTCCGGTCACCTTGCCCTGATTAAAAGCAGTGGTTTGCGCTTTCAGTTTCACGTGAATGATGCCATCAATCCACGGTTTCTGGTTTGGGAATGTTTTATTCATTGCTATGGAAACGTCATCTTCAACGCACGTTCTAATGAACTCGTTCACCGAATCAGCGTATTCGTTGTTGTTTGTTGTTGTTTGAGGCAATACGAAACATATCCCAGTCCACGTGATGGAAACAGTCTTGGAGAGTGGAATCAGATTGGTCGGACCAGCGTTGAACAGATCTGAGCGCGGGAGCTTCTTGTTTTAGCTTCTGTCTGTAGGCAGGGAGCAACAAAATGGAGTCGTGGTCAGCTTTTCCGAAAGGAGGGCAAGGGAGGGCCTTATATGCGTCGCGGAAGTTAGAATAGCAATGATCCAAGGTTTTACCAGCCCTGGTTGCGCAATCGATATGCTGATACAATTTAGGGAGTCTTGTTTTCAGATTAGCCTTGTTAAAATCCCCAGCTACAATGAATGCAGCCTCAGGATATATGGATTCCAGTTTGCAAAGAGTCAAATAAAGTTAGTTCAGAGCCATCGATGTGTCTGCTTGGGGGGAATATATACGGCTGTGATTATAATCGAAGAGAATTCCCTTGGTAGATAATGCGGTCGACATTTGATTGTGAGGAATTCTAAATCAGGTGAACAGAAGGACTTGAGTTCCTGTACGCTGTTGTGACCACACCACGTCTCGTTAACCATAAAGCATACGCCCCCGCCCCTCTTCTTACCAGAAAGATGTTTGTTTCTGTCGGCGCGATGCGTGGAGAAACCAGCTGGCTGCACCGATTCCGATAGCGTGTCTCGAGTGAGCCATGTTTCCGTGAAGCAAAGAACGTTACAGTCTCTGATGTCTCTCTGGAATGCTACCCTTGCACGGATTTTATAAACCTTGTTGTCAAGAGACTGGACATTGGCGAGAAGTGTGCTAGGGAGTGGTGCGCGATGTGCCCGTCTCCGGAGTCTGACCAGAAGACCGCTTCGTTTCCCTCTTTTACGAAGTCGTTGTTTTGGGTCGCCGGCTGGGATCCATTCCGTTGTCCTGGGTGAAAGGCAGAACACAGGATCCGCTTCGCGAAGGTCATATTCTTGGTCGTACTGATGGTGAGTTGACGCTGCTCTTATATAGTTCTTCTCGACTGTATGTAATGAAACCTAAGATGACCTGGGGTACCAATGTAAGAAATAACACGCGAAGCGAGGCGGCCATCTCTGTCGGCGCCGGAAGTAAGGAGCATTTCAAGGTCCTGGAGTGGCCTATCCTGTCTCCAGATCTCAACCACATAGAAAATCTTTGGAGGGAGTTGAAAGTCCGTGTTGCCCAGCAACAGCCCCAAAACATCACTGCTCTAGAGGAGATCTGCATGGAGGAATGGGCCAAAATACCAGCAACAGTGTGTGAAAACCTTGTGAAGACTTACAGAAAATGTTTGACCTCTGTCATTGCCAACAAAGGGTATATAACAAAGTATTGAGATAAACTTTTGTTATTGACCAAATACTTATTTTCCACCATAATATGCAAATAAATTCATAAAAAATCCTACAATGTGATTTTCTGGAATTTTTTTTCTCATTATGTCTGTCATAGTTGAAGTGTACCTATGATGGAAATTACAGGCCTCTCTCATCTTTTTAAGTGGGAGAACTTGCACAATTGGTGGCTGACTAAATACTTTTTTGCCCCACTGTATATAGGCCTACTTTATTATGTAAACAACCAAAGGTCCATAGGCAATACACTTCAGTATATCAGAGATAAGACTATTATCTGATTAATGTTTGATATAGCTTGGCTTGATCAGGACTATAAGATACACAATATTATCATGTTGACACTCTTATTATGACTCTGGCAGTATGTGGGAATTTAAAATAACAGTTTCATACTGAATCATACAGGGTTGAAGAGCTCAACTGTATCACATTATTACAACAGTCTAAGCAACTGTGAGAAAAGAAAAGTCTAAAACCTGATAGCCCTACAGTAAGTAACATCACGTTAAAATGTAATACAGTATGACAAAGAAAGACTATGAATCCAAGTTGGCAAATGTAATTACATTTAGTACCTCTCTCCCTCTCTCTTATGCACACGCACACACACACACGCACACACACACACACACACACACACACACACACACACACACACACACACACACACACACACACACACACACACACACACACACACACACACACACACACACACACACACACACACACACACACACACACACACACACACACAAGGAAATCCCGGCCAGCCAAACCACCCGGACAATGCTGTGCCAATTGTGCGCTGCCTCATGGGTCTCCCAGTCACCGCCGGCTGTGAGACAGCCTGGGATTGAACCCGGGCAGTAGTGACGCCTCAAGCACTGCGATGCTTTAGACTGCAGCGCCACCCTGGCAGTTAAAACTTTTGTCTTGGCCATTCACCCTCTGAATGGCACACACACAATCCATGTCTTAAATGTGTCAAGGCTTGAAAATCCTTCTTTAACATTTCTCCTCCCCTTCATCTAAACGGATTGAAGTGGATTTAACTTGTGACATCAATAAAGGATCATAGCTTTCACCTGGATTCACCTGGTCAGTCTATGTCATGGAAAGACCAGGTGTTCCTAATGTTATGTACCCTCAGTGTATATCAGATCAACATTCAGTCTTGGTTGAATTCATATAAATCAACCCCTGAAACCATTGGGTGACATGGTCACTTGCACCAGTAGCTGATTTTTGCTTGAAATCTACCTTTAAATAAAATAAATGTTGAGTATTACAGTATGTCGCAGAGAGGTATCATTTATTTAAAATCATGTTTAGGACCTTGTTTGTGCCATCATAAATCCAAGTGTACTTCAGTTGAAATCTATATGCCACACACATAATTGGTGACTGATTTGTGATGAATGACATTTGAAGTTCATAACCATGCAACCAACCAACTTCAAATCAATGGAAAATGCTTCATCAAGGATATTCCCCCACTGTTTTGTGCTTACATGTTTGTCTACTAAAGATACATTTTTCAAGATATAGTGATAAATAGTAAAGACAAAATGTTATTTGCAAAACATAACTCATCTGCTGAGGCTCTTGCTGAGGAAAATGACCTCTCCCTCAACAAAAGGAGCTGAGCAGCGGAGAGGGTCAAAACCTGAAATTGTCACTTTACACAGACAGTGTGGTGAAGAAGGCGCAACAGCGCCTCATCAACCTCAGGAGGCTGAAGAAATTCAGCTTGGCCCCTAGTACGGCAATTCCACCATTTGCAACCGCAGTGCTCTCCAGAGGGTGGTGCGTTCAGCCCAACACATCACCGGGGGCACACTGCCTGCCCTCCAGGACCTACAGCATCTGGTGTCACAGGAAGGCCAAGGAGATCATCAAGGACCTCAGCCACCCGAGCCACGGCCTGTTCACCCCACTACCATCTAAGGAGGAGACAGTACACGTGCATCAAAGCTGGGACCGAGAGACTGACGAACAGCTTCTATCTCCAGCCCATCAGACTGTTAAACAGTAACCACTAGCCGGCCTCCGCCCAGTACCCTGCCCTGAACCTTAGCCACTGTTACTAGCCAGCTACCACCCTGTACGCTACCCTGCACCTTAGAGACTGCTTAGCCCCTATGCACATAAAGTCATTGAACAGTGGTCACTTTAATCATGTTTACTTTACATACTGTTTTATATCTATATACCATATTCTAGTCAAGGCTCATCCAAAATAAATGCTGCTGTAAACACCTTTTCTATTCATATACTGCCCATACAGTCTATACACACCATTATATACAGCGCATTCGGAAAGCATTCAGACTTTTCCCACATTTAGTCACATTATAGCCGTATTCCCTCATCAATCTACACACAAAACCCCATAACTACAAAGCAAAAACAGATTTTTAGAAATGTTAGCAAATCTATACAAAATATCACATTTACATAAGTATTCAGACCCTTTACTCAGTACTTTGTTGAAACCCCTTTAACAGCGATTAAATCCTTAAGTCTTCTTGGGTATGACGCTACAAGCCTGGAACACCTGAATTTGAGGAATTTCTCCCATTCTTCTCAGCAGAACCTCTCAAACTGCCAGGTTGGATGCGGAGCATCGCAAGCTTTTTTCAGGTCTTTCCAGAGATGTTCGATCGGGTTCAAGTCTGGGCTCTGGCTGGGCCACTCAAGGGCATTCAGAGACTCCTGTGTTGTCTTGGCTGTGTGCTTAGGGTCATTGTTCTGTTGGAAGGTGAACCTTCTGAGTGCTCTGGAGCAGGTTTTCATCAAGGATCTCTCTGTACTTTGTTTGCTCCTTTCATTTTTGCCTGGATCCTGACTAGTCTCACAGTCCATGCCACTTAAAAACATCCTCACTATATAATGCTGCCACCACTATGCTTCACCGTAAGGATGGTGCCAGGTTTCCTCCAGACTTGACGCATGGCATTCAGGCCATAGAGTTCAATATTGGTTTCATCAGACCAGAGAATCTTGTTTCTCATGGTCTGAGAGTAGTTTATGTGCCTTTTGGAAAACTCCAAGCAGTCTGTCATGTGCCTTTTACTGAGGAGTGGCTTCCGTCTGGCCATTCTACCATAAAGGCCTGATTGGTGGAGTACTGCAGAGATGGTTGTCCTTCTGGAAGTTTCTCCCATCTCCACAGAGGAACTCTGTAGCTCTGTCAGAGTGACCATCGGGTTCTTGGTCACCTCCTGACCAAGGCCCTTCTCCCCCGATTGCTCAGTTTGGCCAGGCGGCCAGCTCTAGAAAGAGTCTTGGTGGTTCCAAACTTCTTCCATTTAAGAATGATGGAGGCTACTGTGTTCTTGGGGACCTTCAATGCTGCAGAAATGTTTTGGTACCCTTCCCCAGATCTGTGCCTCGACACAATCCTGTCTTGGAGCTCTACGGACAATTCCTTCGACCTCATGGCTTGGTTTTGTGGGACCTTATATAGACAGGTGTGTGCCTTTCCAAATCATGTCCAATCAGTGGAATTTACCACAGGTGGACTCTTATCAAGTTGTAGAAACATCTCAAAGATGATCAATGGAAACAGGACGCACCTGAGCTCAATTTCGATTCTCATAGAAAAGGGTCTGAATAGTTGTGTAAATAAGGTATTTCTGTTTTTCATTTTTTATACATTTGCAAACAATTCCAAAAACCTGTTTTCGCTTTGTCATTATGGGGTATTGTGTTTAACTACAGTATATACTGTATATGTATATACAGTGGGGCAAAAAAGTATTTAGTCAGCCACCAATTGTGCAAGTTCTCCCACTTAAAAAGATGAGAGAGGCCTGTAATTTTCAACATAGGTACACTTCAACTACGACAGACAAAATTAGAAGAAAAAAATCCAGGAAATCACATTGTAGGATTTTTTATGAATTTATTTGCAAATTATGGTGGAAAATAAGTATTTGGTCAATAACAAAAGTTTATCTCAATACTTTGTTGTATACCCTTTGTTGGCAATGACAGAGGTCAAACTTTTCTGTAAGTCTTCACAAGATTTTCACACACTGTTGCTGGTATTTTGGCCCACTCCTCCATGCATATCTTCTCTAGAGCAGTGATGTTTTGGGGCTGTTGCTGGACAACAGGGACTTTCAACTCCCTCCAAAGATTTTCTATGGGGTTGATATCTGGAGACTGGCTAGGCCACTCCAGGACCTTGAAATGCTTCTTAGGAAGCCACTCCTTCATTGCCCGGGCAGTGTGTTTGGGATCATTGTCATGCTGAAAGACCTAGCCACGTTTCATCTTCAATGCCCTTGCTGATGGAAGGAGGTTTTCACTCAAACTCTCCCGATACATTGCCCCATTCATTCTTTCCTTTACACGGATCAGTCGTCCTGGTCCCTTTGCAGAAAGAAAGCCCCAAAGCATGATGTTTCCACCCCCATGCTTCACAGTGGGTATGGTGTTCTTTGGATGCAACTCAGCATTCTTTGTCCTCCATACACGACGAGTTGAGTTTTAACAAAAAGTTCTATTTTGGTTTCATCTGACCATATGACATTCTCCCAATCTTCTTCTGGATCATCCACATGCTCTCCAGCAAACTTCAGATGGGCCTGGACATGTACTGGCTTAAGCATGGGGACACGTCTGGCACTGCAGGATTTGAGTCCCTGGCGGCGTAGTGTGTTACTGATGGTAGGCTTTGTTACTTTGGTCCCAGCTCTCTGCAGGTCATTCACTAGGTCCCCCCGTGTGGTTCTGAGATTTTTGCTCACCGTTCTTGTGATCATTTTGACCCCACGGGCTGAGATCTTGCATGGAGCCCCAGATCGAGGGAGATTATCAGTGGTCTTGTATGTCTTCCATTTCCTAATAATTGCTCCCACAGTTGATTTCTTCAAACCAAGCTGCTTACCTATTGCAGATTCAGTCTTCCCAGCCTGGTGCAGGTCTACAATTTTGTTTCTGGTGTCCTTTGACAGCTCTTTGGTCTTGGCCATAGTGGAGTTTGGAGTGTGACTGTTTGAGGTTGTGGACAGGTGTATTTTATACTGATAACAAGTTCAAACAGGTGCCATTAATACAGGTAACGAGTGGAGGACAGAGGAGCCTCTTAAAGAAGAAGTTACAGGTCTGTGAGAGCCAGAAATCTTGCTTGTTTGTTGGTGACCAAATACTTATTTTCCACCATAAATTTGCAAATTTATTCATAAAGAATCCTACAATGTGATTTTCTGGATTTTCCCCCCTAATTTTGTCTGTCATAGTTGAAGTGTACCTATGATGAAAATTACAGGCCTCTCTCATCTTTTTAAGTGGGAGAACTTACTAAATACTGACTAAATACTATATATATATATATAAAGTATTCAAAAAGTAAGAAATGAAGAAATATCAGAACGAGCAATCCTAGGTAATCCGGACTCTGACATTGCTCGTTCTGACATTTCTTCATTTCTTACTTTTTTCTTTTTGAATATTGTGCTTATTGTTTTGTATTGCGGGGTATTATTACGGGACTGTTGGAGCTAGAAACACAAGCATTTCGCTGCACCTGCAATCACATCTGCAATCTGTGTACATGAACAATTCACTTTGATTTGATGTAGGCCTCCATGTGTGCCCTGGCTTCAAAAGTAATACAATATTGAATGCTTGGCCATATCAATTGCAATATTTACCTCAAAATCTTTACATTTTTTGACGGGGATCATGTACAACAAACATTGCATCAAATTTGTCTCTTCTGCAGTGCCATCTTCTGCAGTGCCATCATACAGTGGCCGTGACAATAACTAAAGTTCACATCATGATGGCATAGAGAGATGCCCATTACCCACTGATGAGAACGGCATTAATCAGCTTATCACATGAGCGTAATCACTGACTCACAGATTACTATTACTACTGCAATACAATAATAAAAACAGATACGGGTGTGATCTAATATTGCCCCTGGTAGGCTATATAGTTCATCTTCTATTAAAGGTGATTAGTGTTATGAGTGATACGCGGAGCAGAGCAGCTGAACCCAAGAGGACTCAGACGAGGAGACTGGGATAAGGTAACCAAGGTATTTATTGAAAAACAGTGGAGAGATGGTGTGCATGCCAGGAAAAGCTTGGGCGGGTTGCAGGGAGCCAGATGCTGAAGCTAAGGCCGGAGTGAGGGGAGTTGGGGCTAGGTAAGCAGGTCCGGAGAGGAATCCAAGGAAGCAGTAAAGTGGGGGGTCAGCGACAGGATAGCAGGACTGACAAGACGTGGGACTGGAGACAGGGACCAAAGTTAGAGCGGACAGAACTGTAGCTGAGAGGAAAACAACATCAGGCAAGGGACAACAGGCACAACACGAACATAGGATCTATGCAAGAACAAACAGCTAAAAATGCAGAATGAGCAGATTTTACGATCTGGCAGTATGGAAGTGGCAGGGCTAAGTATTTGTAGAGGTCTTGATTATGGAACAGGTTGCAGCTGGTGGGGACCTGCTCTGCCTGTCGGTCATCCGACCTCAAGAGCCCTATATAGCACCTCCTCACAGCAAGTGTGAATTAATTGTCACGTGTGCATACCATCATCATCTAATACAATTATCCATTTAGTCCAAAATAAATTGGCAACAATGTGGATTGATTTAAAATTAAATGTTTGTCGACAATTATTCTCATCAGCAGCCTAACTTAAGGCCATTATCAAACTAAATATTGAACTTATTCATTAGCTGTTGTATTGTAAGCACATCGTTCGTGGCCGGTGTAGGCTTGTTAGCCTATAATCTGTTTTAGAGAAATGTAATCATCGAATATTGTAAGAACTTTCATTGTCTGCCTATAAGTAAGAACGGCCAATGTTCTGAATTACGTCGCTGTACATTTCAAAAGTGCTGAACAAATAGTTATATTGACTACGTCCGTCGTCTCTCGCTCATTAATGTCCTAATTGAAATGACGGATTGCCTCTTATCCGCTATCCCTTATACCATAGTTTGTACCAGTAGAAAACACATTTGTTTAAGCAAGTCAGCCATATCAGCGGTGTTTTTTTAAAGGCAGTAAATGAATGAACTGTAGCAGTGGTAAGGTGTTGGGACTGCTGTTGGCACCCTGCTGTTGGGACAGCTTTATGTAGGCCTAAACAGTTTGTGGGCACCGTTTGTCACCGTTATGGTGCAATGAATGTATTGTTTAGTGTTGTGTTGTTGCCTTGCAGGCATCCTACATTTTTTTGCCCCACCAAGATTTACATGCTAAAATCACCACTGTCTGAAAATAGTCTACATTTCCCCCTCTACATTTTCTGCCAATCATACCTATATTTTAATAACAGACAAAGAATATGTTGTGAAATATTTTGTTTATTATTGTTGTCTTGTTATGTAAAGATGAGCCTATTTCGCTATATCCTCCACGGCATGACCTGTCAGCTATCTAAACTGTCTTGGGTAGAAGCATTCTTCCTAGACAGCATAATGTGTCCTCTCTATCAGAGGAGGCTGGTGGGACGAGCTGTACGAGGACAAGCTAATTGTAATGGCTGGAATGGAATTCATGGAATTGAGTCAAAGATGTGGTTTATATATCTTTGATACCATATGTTTGATACCGTTCCATTGATTCCATTCCAGCCATTTCAATGAGCCCATCCTCCTACAGCTCTCTTCACCAGCCTCATTTGCTGTGTAGTCTGTTTTTCCATGTATAATCTAATGCTAAATTATATATTTTACAGAATATATTGTTGTCATCTGCAAATAATGTCCCAGCGGGATATTGACACACTCTTTTTTCAAGTTATAATCTGATTCTGGCTGGATTCATAGTTTCTCCCCTTTAACTGTCCTAATGAGCCTATTTTTATAACCTCCAATGATCAGGGATTGTGTCTGTTGGAGAGGATCACCTTGAGCAAAGTGAGGTGTAGAAGCATTGATCTACAAATGGTATTCCCTGCCAAATAATAAGCTTTGTGCGATTACATTTCATAGAGCTACGCCTCTCCTGGCTTAAGCTAGTGTTTAAACTCTAATGTATGCAAATGTCTGGAATATTTCTGTGCCCTTTCATTTTCATTCCTCCAGACAATGTATACAAATGTCTGTATACTGTCCCAGGATAGATGTTCTTGACCTGAGTGCACACATGATTTTACATTTCAAATACACCCACAATGGCGATAAGTGTGTGAAAGGTGAAGGGAGGGAAGGTTGAGTGTCTGCTACCCTATAATACACGTCACTTTACACAGGGTTCATGATTAAAATAACCTCAAGTACTACAGAAAATGTTATATGTGACTTTGTTTCACAATTCATCCAGTCATTTATTAACCATGGATACTGATACAATTCGTTTTTTCCATATGACTTAAGGAATCCCACATTCTGTGGCACAACCTTTACCCTGCTTGGATTGGTCCTCCACCCACACTCTAATCAAATATATATTTGGATGGATTAAAACTGAGTTTACAGCACGATCATATACAATGTAACATGCTGAAACATGACCATGGTCGAAATCTTTGGCATGGAATGAACTATTTTTTAAGAGGTCTTATCGAATTATATATTCAAATTGCATTGCATCTGATATCGTCTTATTTGATTTATTCCGTGATGCACAATTATGGCATAGTGGTTAATGATTGCCCAGAGCGCCTTTGAGTTGATGCTGCGTAGCTATCTGCCGCGCTGGCTCTGTAGTCCACGCAGGGTCAGAGTTTATTCTCTTGTCTCCTTACTGCTAGGGTCCACCCAGCACTATAGTACTCTGTTAGGAGTCTATAAAGCCATAAACACTCTCAACTGCTTGAACTCGTCTCATCTAGTTAATCCTGGGAGGCTTTAGAGAGAGAGGCTGTATCTGCAGTCAAGGTCACCACATGGGCCTACCACACTGCATTGGGATGATGGAAAACTACTTAGCAGCATCAGCACACACAGTCACTATGGACTTGAGTTCCTTGCTTCTCATTTACCTTTTTAGGTTCGGGATTAGGTTTTCTGAAAGCCCTGAGTACTGTAATATAAAACCTTATTCAGATACTGAATGTCAAGTTGAGCTTTCATGTTCTAGTATGTTCAAAATCAAATGTGCTGTCACCATCTCAAACTGTGGACTGGCAGAGCGGTCTATAATGGCCGGGGTAGGCCGTCATTGTAAAATAAGAATTTGTTCTTAACTGGCTTGCCTAGTTAAATAAAGGTTGAAATAAATAAAAAATATAAAGAGTTGGAACTCTCCACGAGGTGTGTCCTTTATTTTATTAAACTAAGTCAGTTAAGAAAAAAATATGACTTACAATGATGGCCTAGGAACAGTGCCTTGTTCCGTGGCAGAATGACAGATGTTTACCTTGTCAGCTCAGGGATTTGATCTAGCGACCTTTCAGTTACTGACCCAATGCTCTACCCACTAGGCTACCTGCCGCTCCACTTTACTAGGTTAACTATTAACACCCCTATCTATCCCTGTGCCTGCCGGTCTCATATAGATCACAGTCCTTTGGACTTTTCTATAAAAATAGCCTTAGACAGTAGACTTGATTTAGGGAGCTCATTTGCTCTCCACTGAGTGGTGTTACTCTGCCACCCTCATGGCCCTGTAGCCTCTCCTTTAAGGAGTCTCTCCTCAAGGTGGCCCAGCTCCTGAGATTCCCCTGATCACTAGCAGAGGGTAATGAATGACTGGTAATAACACAAATTATACTGAAACACTTGAACATACTGTATACTCATCTCACCTAGCTGTGGTAGATCTGATAGATAAGCCCTGACTTTCTACCAAAACAAGAGCCTTATGTGAGGAATAACATTTCTGCTTGTTTTTCCAGTTAATTCATAGTGTTCTGAGAACAGAAGTTTCAGCTGTGTTGAGTGTTAACTGGGGAACACATATGGAACACCCTCCACACCCCCACAGCCACTGCATTGTGTAGCCTAGCTTCTTCTGTCCCAGCAGCAGCAGGCTGCATCCCCACAAGGTACAGTATGTGGCCCCCTGGAGACCTAACTCATCCAGACATCTGCATACACACACATTACGTAAGCATGGCCGAGGCGAGGGCCATGAGAAACTCCAGCAGATCAGATCAGTCTCGTTGTGTGTAGAACTTTATCCCAACCAGCTGTCACATGATACCTCAGGGTATGTCTCAATGTTCTATTAAATTTTACAATGTTTTCCAAGTGGATGTGGGCATAGCCTACTTTAGTGCGTACTGTACTGATACTTATAATGTGTATCTTCAGGGAAGGAAAACTAGAGGGTAATCAGGTTACCACAGAAAAAAGAATAGGTACTAGGCCTATAGCTTACTTTAATAGGGCCATTGTCATCCCAAATATAATCCTGCATGGCGCTATAGGATCAGGCTATGTAGCATAATAGTGCTGGGAGCACTGCAGCTTACACAGGGGAAAAAGGTTTATTTAAAGTGACATCACCACACTGCGGTGAACGCTCAGTCCTGATCACAGAGTTCTGCCTGAGTAGAAAACTGCTGACTGGAAAACAGAAGGTCTTTTGACGGTAATCGTTTCACACTTTTAATATAGGCCTGCACAGCAACGCTTTAGAAACATCTAATATAATGGCAGAGAAAAAAAATTAACAGGAGGGGAGGGGCCTGGGGGGGGTCTAAATTTTCCATATCTTCCCTTGTTTGATCCAACCAGTGGAAAGTGGTAGCAATTTAATGTCAAGGTTAGCCATCACCACCAATTTATCCACAGCCCCCCTCCCCTACTCCTGACTCGGCTCTCTTCCCGCCCGTTCCAAGGCAGGCTCGCCAACGCTGACACTTCTCAGGCCTCGGCGGTGATTGATCAGCAACGCTCCCTCCAAGGTGCTCACTATGGACGGCTGCTCATTTATCTTAAATCACACAGGAGATGAGGAATGAAACCGTGAACCCGGAGCTCTTTTTCTCCAGAAAAATGCTGACAGAACTCACTCAGACAAAGGTAATGCTGACAGAAAACACTCAGACAAAAGTAACGCTGACAGAACACACTCAGACAAAGGTAATGCTGACAGAACACACTCAGACAAAGGTAACGCTGACAGAACACACTCAGACAAAGGTAATGCTGACAGAACACACCCAGACAAAGGTAACGCTGACAGAACACACCCAGACAAAGGTAATGCTGACAGAACACACCCAGACAAAGGTAATGCTGACAGAACACACCCAGACAAAGGTAATGCTAACAGAACACACCCAGACAAAGGTAATGCTGACAGAACACACTCAGACAAAGGTAATGCTGACAGAACACACTCAGACAAAGGTAACGCTGACAGAACACACCCAGACAAAGGTAACGCTGACAGAACACACTCAGACAAAGGTAACGCTGACAGAACACACTCAGACAAAGGTAATGCTGACAGAACACACCCAGACAAAGGTAATGCTGACAGAACACACTCAGACAAAGGTAAAGCTGACAGAACACACCCAGACAAAGGTAATGCTGACAGAACACACCCAGACAAAGGTAACGCTGACAGAACACACCCAGACAAAGGTAATGCTGACAGGTATGGTTTCTTTATACATTCACATTAAAAGTGTGTGACTGTAAATGTTCATGGAATGTGAATATGTGCTGATCTCCAATAAAGCTACTGATGAATGATTTATATCATAAGGTTTCCTGATACTCTACACTAAACAATTTATACTAGGTCTAATTGACATCTGATAGCCTAATGCAACAATATCCCCATCATGTGACCATCAGGTTCACATGACCATTTCCCCTTCCACAATGCTCCTCACCACAGATGTAGACACTAAAGTTTGCTATTCCTCCTGAGATGAGGGTGAAGACAGTTGATATCTTCACCTCGTTGCAGATAGAAGAGGACACGAAGCTGGTCACACCCTGGACATACCACTTACCATCAGTACGCTTACAGTTCAGAGGACCTCCAGAGTCCCCCTGAAAGACAGGGAGAAAATGAGGGAGGGGGGAGAGAGAAAGACAGACAGAAGGAGAGAGAGAGAACTTGTTTTACAAACATTAGTTATGACACAGGTTATGGTGAATGTGATACTGTATTATCCTAAGAATATGATCTCAAGATATTTTGTTGTCTCACTCACTCATCCTGACAATTCACCCCCTCTAGCACAGATCATGGTGTCCTTCACCACCATGTCCCGCCAGTCACTCTGGCTACACACACTATTCCCCACTAAGAGCAGCAGGGCCTGCTGCAGCTGATCAGGCACGGGAGCTTGGGTTGGAACAGAACACGGAGGGTACAGTTACACACTATACACTAGGACATAAACACTACGTAACAGGATTAGATACTATACAGTATGTCTACATATCATATTCTACATAACAGGTTTCTATTGTATATGTCTACATTCCATACATCTTAAAGCTAGAATCCTTAGTTGAAGAACAACAAAGTGGACACCACGCCTCTGTTTTCCACATTTGGTATAAAGCTGTGGGATGGGCCTGGAGAAATGTAATCATTTTCAAATTCATAGACAGATCTATGTAGTTTTAACAACGTTTTGAGGATATACAGTGTTAGTTTACATTTATATTGTCTACAAACATTGGAGAACAACATTTTGGGTTCTCATGGGGTAAGACAGTTAAACTAAACTCATGCGGCATTTATTAGTTATATTCTTCAAGAATAAATGGCTATATATCATTCATTTATAAGTAAAATAAATGTAGCAAATAAGGATTACAGTTTAAAAGGGATAGTGTGAGATTTCGGCAATCAAGCCCTGAACCAGAGTCAAATTAATTAATGGATACAATTTGTATGTCTCTGCATGCAGTTTGAAGGAAGTTGAAGGTAGTTTTATGAGCCATTGCCAGCCAGCGTCAGCGCAATGACTGGAAGTCTGCAGGTACAGCTAGCATGCTTCAAACTGAAAGCAGAGACATACAATCCTTAATGAATATGACTCTGGGTAGAGAGAAAAAAGGGCTTTGTTGCTAAAATCTCGCACTGTCCCTTTAAAACTGTTGCGTGGCTAAACATCAACAGGGGCAAATAGTGAGCCTGAAATGAAACTTCAAATGCCACAAGCCCACAGTCTTCTCATAGCCACACATATAATATATGCCATTGAGCAGACGGTTTTATCCGTTCATTAAAGTACTGCATACATATTTTTCATATGGATGGCCCCAGCGGGAATCTAACCCACGATCCTTGCATTGCAAGCGTTGTCACACTAGGTAATATTTGGTTGAGACGTTGATCAATGAGTTTAACCTTTATTCACCCGCTCAAAAAGACAGCCAGAAGTTTGTTGAATTCCCAATGTGGTATCATTATGCCTTCAAAAAGCACAGCCAAATTCCAATGGAAAAACAATGTCAGATTTTTGATTTAGTTGTCATCTAAATGTGTTATCACTGTGCTTTCAACCATTTAAAATCACATCAAAGTTAAAATGGGAAAAACAATGTCAGATATGTTGTATTTCTACAACAACTTAATGTGTTATCACTGTGCTTGATCTAATAGCACAACCAAATGACCTGGATTGCAGTTGAGATTACATTTCAAATACATAGTGTAATGATTGATGTTCAAGATTCTGCACTAATTATTATAGCAATTATGAAGATCTACACAGACCTGCGACCTTTGCATGCTATCTAGAACAGGCAAGCTTTCTATGATTACATAAGAAGATATTTATAGTTACCGTAGGCTGACCTCAAAATGTTGCCATGGATGTGTTACTCATTTTAGGGTTGAATAAATACTGTTACATTAGTTTAGGATATTTACTTTATTACAAAAATATTATTGAATTGTGTTTGGTTGACAACGCAACTGAATATCAACATTGAAAGGATATCTAATGCTTGTATGGTTTAATCTGAGTTACTGGCTTAATCCTATCCTTGAACTTTTATGGTTTAGTTGTAGATGTGAATACGACATATCATTTGTTAGCTTGTCAACAAGTTAATAGGCTATTCAAGTGATATTGAATTGTATTTGGTTTTCAACGCAACCAAGTATCAACAATTTAAGGAGATTTAGTGCCACTGACTTAGTCTGGCTTTAATTTCAGTTTTTCTACAAATTAATAATTGATATGTTGGATTCATGTCTCCATCTCAATCAAGAATCAAAGTTAAAGAATATAACTAAATCTTTATTTAAAGTGCATTTTAAGTTTGATTTCATTTAGTCCTATTCTTGAACTTTTTGTTTGAGAGAGTTTTGTAGACAAACACTAAGTCAGTGGTATAAATGGAACTATCCAAGCAGAAGATACAAACGTTGACATTTGGTTTGTTTGTTCAATATTCCGTTTCTACATATTAATCATTTATATGTTAAATTCACATCTCAAACAAAAATGCAATGACTTCAATAGCGACAGTGCAGCGATTTAGTTATTAAAGGGGAAACTTCCACATTTTTGAACTTCATATTCATCATCTCCAGCAACACCCCAACATCAACCTATGTGAAAATGGTGTGTTTCCATGTTTTGTAGTAAAAAAGATAGAGGAAGGTAAGTGTTTCCAATGACATCATCGGTGTGCATCGTGTGATTTTGACCAATTGTGAGTTGGCATCGCCTACTAATTGTCTACTAATTGGTTGATGATATCAGTGGAAACACTTATCTTTCTCTATAGTTTTTACTATTAATCATAGAAACGTGCCATTTTCACACATGTTCGAGTGGTGATGGAAATGATGATTATGAAGTAGAAAAATTGTGTGAACTTTCCCTTTAAGAGATCTCTTAATAATCATTCTCGAGATAGCACATTGGTAGTAGTCAGTGGCAAATATTAAAGCTGGGCTTGGTTAAAAACCTGGATGGGAGACCAAATGAATAGTTGTAGATAAATCAACTCTCCAGAAGGAAGTGCTGCCCAGCCTTGTTTTTCTTCTGATAGTGGATATATAATGTTGAAGATCTGACGTTGTTTCACAGGTACAAATTCAACATATTTTATACAAGGTTTGTGGCAGTCTTTGGCATTTTTTAGGTCTATCAGAAGGATACTCACCAGCGGCGACCATGTGAATGTCCCAGTCAGCGTGAACCAGGATGTGCAGCACGTCTCTGATCTGTTCAGTTCCCTCCTGTACACTCTGGTCATGTTCTCCCATCACCACATGGTACACATCTCCAGGCATGCATGGGGAGGATATATCAAACATCACAGGGAAACATCAAGTTACCTTGAATGATGCTGTATCTGCATACTCAGACTTACAGTACACTATACTTTCCCAATATTCTGCTTCACATTCATGACCTAAATGACCTCTTCCTACTCACATTCTCTAGTAATACCTCACACTCTGGACTCCATCCTGGCAGTGGTTCTCACCATATGCAGTGTCCAGCAGTCAGGACCCAGTAAGAGCCAATCACAGTGCCCCCACAGGTGTGATGCCAACGGCTGCCATGCTTCATCTGCATTGAAATCTGAGGATACAGATGCACAGACAATAAAAACAGTTCATGACCAACATGATCAATTTATGGTTCAATGGACTTATACAGGGAAGTAATCACATGCCATGGCCAGTATCTGGTGCGGGCATCCTCTCCATTCACAATCCTGTTGGTGTTGGGTTCGGAGGTGGGAGTACCACACCCATATGCTGGAAAACATACTGGGCACACTTAGTATCATGATACATTTGCACACAAGTACTTTTTTTTGTGAGCTCTTTTGTCCTCCGGTGACACAACCAGTCTTAAATTGCCATGCCAGAAGTAATGATGATATGTTTGTATTAGCATTGTGCTGTCGGTAGTGCTCTGAGGCATCTCTAATAGTCCTGCTTGCCTGCCTGCCTGCCTGCCTGCCTGCCTGCCTGCCTGCCTGCCTGCCTGCCTGCCTGCCTGCCTGCCTGCCTGCCTGCCTGCCTGCCTGCCTGCCTGCCTGCCTGCCTGCCTGCCTGCCTGCCTGCCTGCCTGTCTAGTTGTCTGGCTGTCTGTCTGTCTGTCTGTCATTGTCATGTCCAGCCCCAGACACTGTGCTCTAATAGTCCCGTATACCGATATTAGCTGGGAATGACCTCCCGTTCCCTTAATGCTCACCTTGCACTAACCTGTACTGTACTTTACTGGAAATGTTGACAAGGAAAAGGGATGTGTGTGTGGGACGGGGGTGGGGGCACAGGGGGTGGGGGGACAAACTCGTATAAAGAAGTTTCCACCATTTACCAAAGACGTTGGTAACCTGCATACTGTGACCGGCATATACTGTAGCTTTTGAGTATTCTACAGTACTCGACCGTATCCATACAAGTAGCCTGAACAGTACAAACTGTTCCCAACATTGATGGAAAAAGAGAGAGAGGGAGCAGTTGAAAGCCCTTGTAAAAGAGAGACAGAGTGTGTGTGAGGGACAGAGAACAGGAGAGAAAAGTAGAGAGAGAGACGTGAAGAGACAGAGGGGGAGGGAGAAAGAAAGAGTGATTGAGAGGGGGACTTAGTGTTGTCAGCTGTGTTAGTATGCAGTGGACTGAGAAATACATTTTCTTCCTGTGACCACAGAACTGGATACGCTTGGGCTGCGTTCAAGAGAAACAGTCCTGTAACAACTTTTCTTTCTTTAATAAATAAAGTGGAGTACGTCTAAGCCGGGGCTGTGCTCCCAGTGAATCTGGAGCCAATTCTTTACGCCTCTCCGAGACAGTATCTTTTCCTCTTTAGGGGAATTAGCAGCGTCCTCTAGAGGAAACAGCACACATCCATAAATTTCCCCTTTAAAGAAGCACAGCGAATCCATATTTGCCTGGACAGCTAAAAGGCTCTGTATGTTTTCTCTCTGTGTTATAATTCTCCACGGCACATTTTGTGTACTGATTTATGGAGCAGACGTGCAAAATGTTTGCATAGCAAGGCAATGATATAAGACATTTTTATTTTATAATATACATGTATGTTTCAGGTATAGCATGTGGGTACAATGTAACAGACTTATAATTTATGTCGTCGGTTTTCTGCTTCTCTCTCTCTCTCTCTCTCTCTCTCTGTGTGTGTGTGTGTGTGTGTGTGTGTGTGTGTGTGTGTGTGTGTGTGTGTGTGTGTGTGTGTGTGTGTGTGTGTGTGTGTGTGTGTGTGTGTGTGTGTGTGTGTGTGTGTGTGTGTGTGTGTGTGTGTGTGTGTGTGTGTGTGTGTGTGTGTGTGTGTGTGTGTGTGTGTGTGTGTGACTGTACTCTGGGAGTGTGTGACATGCCTGCCCATCTTTATATGCTCAAGGGTTCCATCTGACTTTCATTAGAAAACTAGCAATTCCTGCCTGTCCAGTAAATATGGGTGCTGAAACAACTTGAGCCTATCCATAAACTGCAGTAATCATTTTTTATTTTCTATTAGGGCGACCTTCAGAAATAGACCTTCCTAAATCAAGACTTCCAAGGAGAAAAACAGTCAGCCACAGTAGCTTGTCTGCTCTCTGTCTACTCGTAGTTTGAGACAAAGATAAATGATGTGCCTTCAACCTTCACAGTGTAAGGCCAACTGGCTAGGTATATCTGCTAAGGTTTTCAGATATGACAGGAATCTGCAGTAGGACCCCAGGGACTGCAGGGGAAATAGATTCAAATGGGCAGATTTGATCCATAAATCATATTTAACTGGTCAGATAAAGTGGTGAATTCCTGTTTCCTGTCAATTAAATGAAAGATATCAGAAGTCCTGTTTCCTGTCATTTAAATTAAGGATATCAGTTGTCCTGTTTCCTGTCATTTAAATGAAGGATATCAGTTGTCCTGTTTCCTGTCATTTAAATGAAGGATATCAGTTGTCCTGTTTCCTGTCATTTAAATGAAGGATATCAGTTGTCCTGTTTCCTGTCATTTAAATGAAGGATATCAGTTGTCCTGTTTCCTGTCATTTAAATGAAGGATATCAGTTGTCCTGTTTCCTGTCATGTAAATTAAGGATATCAGAAGTCCTGTTTCCTGTCATGTAAATTAAGGATATCAGAAGTCCTGTTTCCTGTCATGTAAATTAAGGATATCAGTTGTCCTGTTTCCTGTCATTTAAATGAAGGATATCAGTTGTCCCGTTTCCTGTCATTTAAATGAAGGATATCAGTTGTCCTGTTTCCTGTCATTTAAATGAAGGATATCAGTTGTCCTGTTTCCTGTCATTTACATGAAGGATATCAGTGTCATGTTTTGTCTTATATTGTCTTGTCATTTTGCTTTTCCTTCTGTTCGTTTTCCCCCTGCTGATCTTTTTAGGTTCGTTCCCTTTTTTCTCTCTCCCTCCCTCTCTCTCTTCTCTCTATCGTTCCGTTCCTGCTCCCAGCTGTTCCTATTCCCCTAATCAATCATTTAGTCTTTCCACTCCTGTTCCCTATCTTTTCCCCTGATTAGAGTCCCTATTTCTCCCCTTGTTTTCCGTTTCTGTCCTGTCGGATCCTTGTATATTGTTCACCGTGCTGTGTCTTTGTCTTGCCCTGTCGTGTCGTGTTTCCCTCAGATGCTGCGTGGTGAGCAGGTGTCTGAGTCTGCTACGGTCAGTGCCTTCCCGAGGCAACCTACAGTTTATGGTCGAGTCTCCAGTCTGTCCTCGTCATTACGAGTGGAATTGTTTTTTATGCTTTGTTTACCGCTCCGATTTGTCTAGGAGTATTGCATATTTCCTTTACTGGAATAAAGACTCTGTTTTCGCCAAGTCGCTTTTGGGTCCTCATTCACCTGCATAACAGAAGGATCCGACCAAAGAATGGACCCAGCGACTACAGACGCTCGTAACACTGCCGTCGAGATCCAAGGAGCCATGCTCGGCAGACACGAGCAGGAATTGTCTGCTGCTCGTCATGCCGTGGAGAACCTGGCCGCTCAGGTTTCCGACCTCTCTGGACAGTTCCAGAGTCTTCGTCTCGTGCCACCTGTTACTTCCTGGTCTGCCGAGCCTCCGGAACCTAGGGTTAATAACCCACCTTGTTACTCCGGGCAGCCCACGGAGTGCCGCTCCTTTCTCACCCAGTGTGATATTGTGTTCTCTCTCCAACCCAACACATACTCTAGAGAGAGAGCTCGGGTTGCTTACGTCATATCACTCCTTACTGGCCGGGCTCGAGAGTGGGGCACAGCTATCTGGGAGGCAAGGGCTGATTGTTCTAACAATTACCAGAACTTTAAAGAGGAGATGATTCGGGTTTTTGACCGTTCAGTTTTTGGTAGGGAGGCTTCTAGGGCCCTGGCTTCCCTATGCCAAGGTGATCGATCCATAACGGATTACTCTATAGAGTTTCGCACTCTTGCTGCCTCTAGTGACTGGAACGAGCAGGCGCTGCTCGCTCGTTTTCTGGAGGGACTCCACGCAGTGGTTAAAGATGAGATTCTCTCCCGGGAGGTTCCTTCCAGTGTGGACTCTTTGATTGCTCTCGCCATCCGCATAGAACGACGGGTAGATCTTCGTCACCAAGCTCGTGGAAGAGAGCTCGCGTCAACGGTGTTTCCCTGCTCCGCATCGCAACCATCTCCCTCCTCTGGCTCAGAGACTGAGCCCATGCAGCTGGGAGGTATTCGCATCTCGACTAAGGAGAGGGAACGGAGGATCACCAACCGCCTGTGCCTCTATTGCGGACTTGCTGGACATTTTGTCAATTCATGTCCAGTAAAAGCCAGAGCTCATCAGTAAGCGGAGGGCTACTGGTGAGCGCTACTACTCAGGTCTCTCCATCTAGATCCTGTACTACTATGTCGGTCCATCTACGCTGGACCGGTTCGGGTGCTACATGCAGTGCCTTGATAGACTCTGGGGCTGAGGGTTGTTTCATGGACGAAGCATGGGCTCGGAAACATGACATTCCTTTCAGACAGTTAGACAAGCCTACGCCCATGTTCGCCTTAGATGGTAGTCATCTTCCCAGTATCAGATTTGAGACACTACCTTTAACCCTCACAGTATCTGGTAACCACAGTGAGACTATTTCTTTTTTGATTTTTCGTTCACCTTTTACACCTGTTGTTTTGGGTCATCCCTGGCTAGTATGTCATAATCCTTCTATTAATTGGTCTAGTAATTCTATCCTATCCTGGAACGTTTCTTGTCATGTGAAGTGTTTAATGTCTGCCATCCCTCCCGTTTCTTCTGTCCCCACTTCTCAGGAGGAACCTGGCGATTTGACAGGAGTGCCGGAGGAATATCATGATCTGCGCACGGTCTTCAGTCGGTCCCGAGCCAACTCCCTTCCTCCTCACCGGTCGTATGATTGTAGTATTGATCTCCTTCCGGGGACCACTCCTCCTCGGGGTAGACTATACTCTCTGTCGGCTCCCGAACGTAAGGCTCTCGAGGATTATTTGTCTGTGTCTCTTGACGCCGGTACCATAGTGCCTTCTTCCTCTCCGGCCGGGGCGGGGTTTTTTTTTTTGTTAAGAAACAGGACGGTACTCTGCGCCCCTGCGTGGATATCGAGGGCTGAATGACATAACGGTTAAGAATCGTTATCCGCTTCCCCTTATGTCATCAGCCTTCGAGATTCTGCAGGGAGCCAGGTGCTTTACTAAGTTGGACCTTCGTAACGCTTACCATCTCGTGCGCATCAGAGAGGGGGACGAGTGGAAAACGGTGTTTAACACTCCGTTAGGGCATTTTGAGTACCGGGTTCTGCCGTTTGGTCTCGCCAATGCGCCAGCTGTTTTTCAGGCATTAGTTAATGATGTTCTGAGAGACATGCTGAACATCTTTGTTTTTGTCTACCTTGACGATATCCTGATTTTTTCACCGTCACTCGAGATTCATGTTCAGCACGTTCGACGTGTTCTCCAGCGCCTTTTAGAGAATTGTCTCTACGTGAAGGCTGAGAAGTGCTCTTTTCATGTCTCCTCCGTTACTTTTCTCGGTTCCGTTATTTCCGCTGAAGGCATTCAGATGGATTCCGCTAAGGTCCAAGCTGTCAGTGAGTGGCCCGTTCCAAGGTCACGTGTCGAGTTGCAGCGCTTTCTAGGTTTCGCTAATTTCTATCGGCGTTTCATTCGTAATTTCGGTCAAGTTGCTGCCCCTCTCACAGCTCTTACTTCTGTCAAGACGTGTTTTAAGTGGTCCGGTTCCGCCCAGGGAGCTTTTGATCTTCTAAAAGAACGTTTTACGTCCGCTCCTATCCTCGTTACTCCTGACGTCACTAGACAATTCATTGTCGAGGTTGACGCTTCAGAGGTAGGCGTGGGAGCCATTCTATCCCAGCGCTTCCAGTCTGACGATAAGGTTCATCCTTGCGCTTATTTTTCTCATCGCCTGTCGCCATCTGAACGCAACTATGATGTGGGTAACCGCGAACTGCTCGCCATCCGCTTAGCCCTAGGCGAATGGCGACAGTGGTTGGAGGGGGCGACCGTTCCTTTTGTCGTTTGGACAGACCATAAGAACCTTGAGTACATCCGTTCTGCCAAACGACTTAATGCTCGTCAAGCTCGTTGGGCGTTGTTTTTCGCTCGTTTCGAGTTTGTGATTTCTTACCGTCCGGGTAGCAAGAACACCAAGCCTGATGCCTTATCCCGTCTTTTTAGTTCTTCTGTGGCTTCTACTGATCCCGAGGGATTCTTCCTTATGGGCGTGTTGTCGGGTTGACAGTCTGGGGAATTGAAAGACAGGTTAAGCAAGCACTCACGCACACTGCGTCGCCGCGCTTGTTCTAGTAACCTTCTTTTCGTTCCTGTTTCTACTCGTCTGGCTGTTCTTCAGTGGGCTCACTCTGCCAAGTTAGCTGGTCATCCCGGCGTTCGAGGCACTCTTGCTTCTATTCGCCAGCGCTTTTGGTGGCCGACTCAGGAGCGTGACACGCGCCGTTTCGTGGCTGCTTGTTCGGACTGCGCGCAGACTAAGTCAGGTAACTCTCCTCCTGCCGGTCGTCTCAGACCGCTTCCCATTCCTTCTCGACCATGGTCTCACATCGCCCTAGACTTCATTACCGGTCTGCCTTTGTCTGCGGGGAAGACTGTGATTCTTATGGTTGTCGATAGGTTCTCTAAGGCGGCACATTTCATTCCCCTCGCTAAACTTCCTTCCGCTAAGGAGACGGCACAAATCATCATCAAGAATGTGTTCAGAATTCATGGCCTCCCGTTAGACGCCGTTTCAGACAGAGGCCCGCAATTCACGTCACAGTTTTGGAGGGAGTTCTGTCGTTTGATTGGTGCGTCCGTCAGTCTCTCTTCCGGGTTTCATCCCCAGTCTAACGGTCAAGCAGAGAGGGCCAATCAGACGATTGGTCGCATACTACGCAGCCTTTCTTTCAGAAACCCTGCGTCTTGGGCAGAACAGCTCCCCTGGGCAGAATACGCTCACAACTCGCTTCCTTCGTCTGATACCGGGTTATCTCCGTTTCAGAGTAGTCTGGGTTACCAGCCTCCTCTGTTCTCATCCCAGCTTGCCGAGTCCAGCGTTCCCTCCGCTCAAGCGTTTGTCCAACGTTGTGAGCGCACCTGGAGGAGGGTGAGGTCTGCACTTTGCCGTTACAGGGCACAGACTGTGAGAGCCGCCAATAAACGTAGGATTAAGAGTCCAAGGTATTGTTGCGGCCAGAGAGTGTGGCTTTCCACTCGCAACCTTCCTCTTACGACAGCTTCTCGTAAGTTGACTCCGCGGTTCATTGGTCCGTTCCGTGTCTCCCAGGTCGTCAATCCTGTCGCTGTGCGACTGCTTCTTCCGCGACATTTCGTCGCGTCCATCCTGTCTTCCATGTCTCCTGTGTCAAGCCCTTTCTTCGCACCCCGTTCGTCTTCCCTCCCCCCCTCCCGTCCTTGTCGAGAGCGCACCTATTTACAAGGTACGTAGGATCATGGACATGCGTTCTCGGGGACGGGGTCACCAATACTTAGTGGATTGGGAGGGTTACGGTCCTGAGGAGAGGAGTTGGGTTCCGTCTCGGGACGTGCTGGACCGTTCACTGATTGATGATTTCCTCCGTTGCCGCCAGGATTCCTCCTCGAGTGCGCCAGGAGGCGCTCGGTGAGTGGGGGGGTACTGTCATGTTTTGTCTTATATTGTCTTGTCATTTTGCTTTTCCTTCTGTTCGTTTTCCCCCTGCTGGTCTTTTTAGGTTCGTTCCCTTTTTTCTCTCTCCCTCCCTCTCTCTCTTCTCTCTATCGTTCCGTTCCTGCTCCCAGCTGTTCCTATTCCCCTAATCAATCATTTAGTCTTTCCACTCCTGTTCCCTATCTTTTCCCCTGATTAGAGTCCCTATTTCTCCCCTTGTTTTCCGTTTCTGTCCTGTCGGATCCTTGTATATTGTTCACCGTGCTGTGTCTTTGTCTTGCCCTGTCGTGTCGTGTTTCCCTCAGATGCTGCGTGGTGAGCAGGTGTCTGAGTCTGCTACGGTCGGTGCCTTCCCGAGGCAACCTACAGTTTATGGTCGAGTCTCCAGTCTGTCCTCGTCATTACGAGTGGAATTGTTTTTTATGCTTTGTTTACCGCTCCGATTTGTCTAGGAGTATTGCATATTTCCTTTACTGGAATAAAGACTCTGTTTTCGCCAAGTCGCTTTTGGGTCCTCATTCACCTGCATAACAATCAGTCATTCATGTGAGGCTAGGAAATGGTATAGGGAATAAACCAGCTACTCATTAATTAGTTCGTAAAATAACAGACGTTCGCCGCAGAGAGGAAAGGGGTGATACATCAAATGTTTATTTAAGAAGGATTGTGAATTATATTTGGCAATAAGCACTAATACTACCATGGTTATGTGTATAAGGTGAATTCATGTTTTTACAGGATTTGGGCCCATATCTTCTTATCATGAATTATAGACTTTATTAGGCATGAATTCATGTTTTTGACTGAATCCTTGATATTAGCATGTCCTGTTTTAGGTATAATGTAGGCTAATGTACATGGAATTGATTTCAAAATGATGGATGACTCAATTAAGATTACTTTATTGGTCAATTGCACAAAGTTCAGACGAAATATTGCTCCCGCTTTTAACCCAATCCTGCTGAAAGACACACATACACAGGTTTTGGTGCGGTGCAGGGAGGTGCTACACTGGGTGCCCAGGGAGCTATTGTTGTGGGGGGTTAAGTGCCTTGCTCAAGGGCACAATAGCAGGCAATGGCATCTAGGATTTGTTACCAGCTCACTTCATGCCAGATTTTTCCCGTCAGACCCTGGATTTGAACTGGCAACTCTCTGGCTACTGACTCGTCTTTCTAACCGCTAGGCTACCTGCTGCCCCATCAGGTCATTAAGTGGTAGAATTACACTTTTCCACAAACATCTTACATCCATACATCACAGCCCATCTGCAGGAATCCCCAAGCTTACTGCAGATATTTCAGATTTAAACATAATCAACCCCATTTCCCGTGCATAGTTTCCACCCTGTCTTTTGTATATAAAAAAATATGAATTTGTAGCTTGTTCACCGTCTTCCTCTGTCTGTCTGTCTGTCTGTCTGTCTGTCTGTCTGTCTGTCTGTCTGTCTGTCTGTCTGTCTGTCTGTCTGTCTGTCTGTCTGTCTGTCTGTCTGTCTGTCTGTCTGTCTGTCTGTCTGTCTGTCTGTCTGTCTGTCTGTCTGTCTGTCTGTCTGTCTGTCTGTCTGTCTGTCTGTCTGTCTGTCTGTCTGTCTGTCTGTCTGTCTGTCTGTCTGTCTGTGTGCATGTCTACAGTAGCTCTGATGAGCACCACCAGGCTGAGGATGTGTGTGGATGGAAAAGCTGAGTAAGGCAGAACCGTCTTGACTGCTTCAGTCAGAGTATGTTATGTCTAGTTGAGGCTCTATGAATCACACCCCTCAGGTTTGCCAACAGTTTAGAATCCCTTTTTTTTTGTTTTTTGTTCCTGGCTAAAGTCTGATCCCTCAGGTCGGGTTCTGTGCAACCTGGGCCCACCCCTGTCCCTACTTCTCTTTCCTTAAAGCCCACTACACTACAGTTGCCAAACATTAGACATATTATTTCTAATTACTAGCACAGTTGTTGGCTTGAGTTTATCAATGCATGGATCTGAAATACTTCAGGAAATCCCAACTAAAGTGCTCGACTGACCTTACAAATGAGCCATTTAAAGTGTGTTAAGGAAGGAATGATCAAGAAATGCCATGTGTTGGAACTGCCTTGGGTGAAATGTTATACTGTTAAATGTTATACTGTTAAATGTTATACTGTCTGTTTGGAAATCTGCTTAGTTTGTCACAGTGAGTAAAATTATGTGATATATTTTCTTATCCTGATGAGAACACGAGACCAAGGATGCATCATTTCAGAAACGCCTGTAGAGCTATCGGCAGAGCAAAAACAAGCACAGGATAATTGCGTTATAAGATAGCAATCCCCCGCCCCACCTCCCTCCCTCCCATCCCCCTGTGTCTGCAAACATCACCCCTCCACCCTGCCCGTTAATGTCCCCCAATGGGCTGGTCTGCAATGGTTGTTTTAACTTATAATTGGCTCCATTTGGGCACCTTGAGGCTCAGTGGCGACACTTTTTCAGCTTGATTCATTGCTATTCCCTTTCCCCCCTCTTTCCCTCTCCCTCTCTCCCCTTCTCTCTCCCCAACTTCCCTTTGTTCCCCTCTCTCTCCTTCCCCTCCCCCGGTCCCCAGCTCCTCAGGTCCCTGCTTTGTGGAGTCTTAACTAAAACCTTGTTGGACAAATTAAAAACGGTTTGGTCTGTGTCTCTGGCTTGCATCATGAGCCCATAAACACAAAGTGCTTTGGTCATTTAAGACAGAGGCCCTGTGATTATCTCTGCTCTTTTAACTCGCAAATCAAACCCGGGTTCAGCCCCGGGCCCTGACATGTCAGCTCTACCTACTGGAGGAGAGAGAAAGAGAGAGGGAAGGAGTAATATCCCTCATACGCAAACCAATCAGACACAATCTAAACAAGCAGGCGTAAGTTCGAGACAAACTTGGCTTAGTGGGGATATTGACAATAAGGGATTTTTGATTCTGCTAAAAGTTGAGTGAGAAGTGTAGTTAACAGCGGGGTTTGTATGTTTCATTAATGCAGCAGGTGATACAGATGTAGGATCTTAATCTGAGCCAGTTTGATACAGCAGGAAAATAATCCCACAGCAACAGGAAATGTAGGGGTTAATACATTTTTTGTCAGGGAAAATCAAGTCTGAAATTTCAAAGTGGAAATGGCACATTTCAGAAGCCTTTTTAAACTTTAAATACACTATAGGTTTTACATTTCCTGCATTTCAGGAAAGTTATCCTGCAACAGGGTGATCAAATTAAGATCCAACATCTGTATCTAAATATACAAGACTGAATCCGTAGGTTATTTTCAATGTGTTGCCACATTTAATAACATATATGCCCAGTAACAAACATATGTGACTGTATGCTACAAGACAGTATGAATGAACCTATTAATCACAGATTACTTTGTGTTGAAGCTATACAAACTCTGCACTGACTTAAATGGATATTTATTATGACTTGAATTAGCAATAGAAGAAAACCTTACATGGTCATGATGAAATGCCCTCTGTTTTTGTCATTAACCTATTCTGCAAGCGCCCAGCCACCTGGTTATCGTGACATTAAATTGGTCATAGCAGATTTGTGATTCAGGGTCTCAGCCTTCAAAGGGAAATCAATGTAATGAGGTCTAAACGGTAGTAACTTTCTGATGGCTAATGATCGTCCAATCAACTGTCAGGTCACATTAAGGAGCTCAATGCTTAAGAATGACCTAGCTGAGATTAATGGAGAGGGAAACGCTGCTGAGATTACTTTGAAGGGAATACTATAATATACAGACAGAAAAGAGAAGAACAGAAGAGTGAGAGACAGGGGTGGGGGGAGAGAGACAGGGGTGGAGAGACAGAAGAGAGAGAGACAGGGGTGGAGAGAGAGAGAGAGAGAGAGAGAGAGAGAGAGAGAGAGAGAGAGAGAGAGACAGGGAGAGACAGGGGTGGGGAGAGAGAAGAGAGAGACGGGTGGGGAGAGAGAAGAGAGAGACAGGGGTGGGGAGAAAGAAGAGAGAGAGACAGGGGTGGGGAGAGAGAAGAGAGAGAGACAGGGGGTAAGGAGATAGAGAAGAGAGAGACAGGGGTGTAGAGAGAGAAGAGAGAGACCGTGGTGGGGAGAGAGAAGAGAGAGACAGGGGTGGGGAGAGAGAAAGAGAGAGACATGGGTTGGGAGAGAGAGAAGAGAGAGACAGGGGTGGGGAGAGAGAGAAAGAGACAGACAGGGGTGGAGAGAGAAAAGAGAGAGACATGGGTGGGGAGATAGAGAAGAGAGAGACAGGGGTGGGGAGAGAGAGAAGAGAGAGACAGGGGTGGGGAGAGACAGAAGAGAGAGACAGGGGTGGGGAGAGAGAGAAGAGAGAGACAGGGGTGGGGAAAGAGAGAAGAGAGAGACCTGGGTGGGGAGATAGAGAAGAGAGAGACAGGGGTGAGGAGAGAGAGAAGAGAGAGACAGGGGTGGGGAGATAGAGAAGAGAGAGACAGGGGTGGGGAGAGAGAGAAGATAGAGACCTGGGTGGGGAGATAGAGAAGAGAGAGACAGGGGTGGGGAGATAGAGAAGAGAGAGACAGGAGTGGGGAAAGAGAGAAGAGAGAGACCTGGGTGGGGAGATGTAAATGTGAGATGTAAATGTAAATGTGGGTGGGGAGAGAGAGAAGAGAGAGACAGGGTTTCGGAGAGAGAAGAGAGAGACAGGGGTGTGGAGAGAGAAGAGAGAGACGGGTGGGGAGAGAGAAGAGAGAGACAGGGGTGGGGAGAGAGAAGAGAGAGAGACAGGGGTGGGGAGAGAGAAGAGAGAGAGACAGGGGTAAGGAGATAGAGAAGAGATAGACAGGGGTGTAGAGAGAGAAGAGAGAGACCGTGGTGGGGAGAGAGAAGAGAGAGACAGGGGTGGGGAGAGAGAAAGAGACAGGAGAGAGAGACAGGTTGGGGTGAAAGAGAAAGAGACAGGAGAGAGACAGGGGTGGGGAGAGAGAAAGAGACGGGAGAGAGAGACAGGGGTGGGGAGATAGAGAAAGAGACAGGAGAGAGAGACAGGGGTGGGGGGGGAGAGAAAGAGACAGGAGAGAGAGACGGAGTGAAGAGAGAGAGAAAGAGACAGGAAAGAGAGACAGGGGTGAAGAGAGAGAGAAAGAGACAGGAGAGAGAGACAGGGGTGGAGAGAGAGAGAAAGAGACAGGAGAGAGAGACAGGGGTGGAGAGAGAGAGAGAAGAGAGAGACAGGGGTGGAGAGAGAGAGAAAGAGACAGGAGAGAGACAGACGGGGGTGGGGGGAAAGAGAAAGAGACAGGAGAGAGAGACAGGGGTGGGGAGAGAGAAAGAGACAGGAGAGAGAGACAGGGGTGGGGAGATAGAGACAGAGACAGGAGAGAGAGACAGGGGTGAAGAGAGAGAGAAAGAGACAGGAGAGAGAGACAGGGGTGAAGAGAGAGAGAGAAAGCGACAGGAGAGAGAGGGAGGGGTGAAGAGAGAGAGAAAGAGACAGGAGAGAGAGACAGGGGTGAAGAGAGAGAGAGAAAGAGAAAGAGACAGGAGAGAGACAGGGGTGGGGAGAGAGAGAAAGAGACAGGAGAGAGACAGGGGTGGGGGAGAGAGAAGAGAGAGAGATAGAAGAGAGAGACAGGGGTGGGGGGAGTGAGAAGAGAGAGATAGAAGAGAGAGACAGGGTGGGGAGAGAGATAAGTGAGAGACAGGGGTGGGGGGAGAGAGAAACAGAAGGGAGAGACAGGGGTGGGGAGAGAGAGAGGGGTGGGGAGAGAGAAGAGAGAGACAGGGGTAGAGAGACAGAAGAGAGAGAGACAGGGGTGGAGAGAGAGAGAGAGAGAGACAGGGGTGGGGGAGAGAGAAAAGAGAGACGGGTGGGGAGAGAGAAGAGAGAGACCGTGGTGAGGAGAGAGAAGAGAGAGACATGGGTGGGGATAGAGAGAAGAGAGAGACAGGGGTGGGGAGAGAGAGAAGAGACAGACAGGGGTGGAGAGAGAGAAGAGAGAGACATGGGTGGGGAGAGACAGAAGAGGGAGACATGGGTGGGGAGAGAGAGAAGAGAGAGACAGGGGTGGGGAGAGAGAGAAGAGAGAGACAGGGGTGGGGAGAGAGAGAAGTGAGAGACAGGGGTGGGGAGAGAGAAGAGAGAGACAGGGGTGGGGAGAGAGAAGAGAGAGATAGGGATAGGGAGATAGAGAAGAGAGAGACAGGGGTGGGGAGAGAGAGAAGATAGAGACCTGGGTGGGGAGATAGAGAAGAGAGAGACAGGGGTGGGGAGATAGAGAAGAGAGAGAGACAGGAGTGGGGAAAGAGAGAAGAGAGAGACCTGGGTGGGGAGATAGAGAAGAGAGAGACAGGGGTGGGGAGAGAGAGAAGAGAGAGACAGGGTTTCGGAGAGAGAAGAGAGAGACAGGGGTGGGGAGAGAGAAGAGAGAGACGGGTGGGGAGAGAGAAGAGAGAGACAGGGGTGGGGAGAAAGAAGAGAGAGAGACAGGGGTGGGGAGAGAGAAGAGAGACAGACAGGGGTAAGGAGATAGAGAAGAGAGAGACAGGGGTGTAGAGAGAGAAGAGAGAGACCGTGGTGGGGAGAGAGAAGAGAGAGACAGGGGTGGGGAGAGAGAAGAGAGAGACATGGGTTGGGAGAGAGAGAAGAGAGAGACAGGGGTGGGGAGAGAGAGAAGAGACAGACAGGGGTGGAGAGAGAAAAGAGAGAGACATGGGTGGGGAGATAGAGAAGAGAGAGACAGGGGTGGGGAGAGAGAGAAGAGAGAGACAGGGGTGGGGAGAGACAGAAGAGAGAGACAGGGGTGGGGAGAGAGAGAAGAGAGAGACAGGGGTGGGGAAAGAGAGAAGAGAGAGACCTGGGTGGGGAGATAGAGAAGAGAGAGGCAGGGGTGAGGAGAGAGAGAAGAGAGAGACAGGGGTGGGGAGATAGAGAAGAGAGAGACAGGTGTGGGGAGAGAGAGAAGATAGAGACCTGGGTGGGGAGATAGAGAAGAGAGAGACAGGGGTGGGGAGATAGAGAAGAGAGAGACAGGAGTGGGGAAAGAGAGAAGAGAGAGACCTGGGTGGGGAGATAGAGAAGAGAGAGACAGGGGTGGGGAGAGAGAGAAGAGAGAGACAGGGTTTCGGAGAGAGAAGAGAGAGACAGGGGTGTGGAGAGAGAAGAGAGAGACGGGTGGGGAGAGAGAAGAGAGAGACAGGGGTGGGGAGAGAGAAGAGAGAGAGACAGGGGTGGGGAGAGAGAAGAGAGAGAGACAGGGGTAAGGAGATAGAGAAGAGAGAGACAGGGGTGTAGAGAGAGAAGAGAGAGACCGTGGTGGGGAGAGAGAAGAGAGAGACAGGGGTGGGGAGAGAGAAAGAGACAGAGAGAGAGACAGGGTGGGGTGAAAGAGAAAGAGACAGGAGAGAGACAGGGGTGGGGAGAGAGAAAGAGACGGGAGAGAGAGACAGGGGTGGGGAGATAGAGAAAGAGACAGGAGAGAGAGACAGGGGTGGGGGGAGAGAAAGAGACAGGAGAGAGAGACAGAGTGAAGAGAGAGAGAAAGAGACAGGAAAGAGAGACAGGGGTGAAGAGAGAGAGAAAGAGACAGGAGAGAGAGACAGGGGTGGAGAGAGAGAGAAAGAGACAGGAGAGAGAGACAGGGGTGGAGAGAGAGAGAGAGAAGAGAGAGACAGGGGTGGAGAGAGAGAGAAAGAGACAGGAGAGAGAGAGACAGGGTGGGGTGAAAGAGAAAGAGACAGGAGAGAGACAGGGGTGGGGAGAGAGAAAGAGACGGGAGAGAGAGACAGGGGTTGGGAGATAGAGAAAGAGACAGGAGAGAGAGACAGGGGTGGGGGGGAGAGAGAAAGAGACAGGAGAGAGAGACGGGGTGAAGAGAGAGAGAAAGAGACAGGAAAGAGAGACAGGGGTGAAGAGAGAGAGAAAGAGACAGGAGAGAGAGACAGGGGTGGAGAGAGAGAGAAAGAGACAGGAGAGAGAGACAGGATGTGGAGAGAGAGAGAGAGAGACAGGAGAGAGACAGGGGTGGGGAGAGAGAAAGAGACGGGAGAGAGAGACAGGGGTGGGGAGATAGAGAGGGAAACGCTGCTGAGATTACTTTGAAGGGAATAATATAATATACAGACAGAAAAGAGAAGAACAGAAGAGAGAGAGACAGGGGTGGATGAGAGAGAAAGAGACAGGAGAGAGAGACGGGGTGAAGAGAGAGAGGAAGAGAGAGACAGGGGTGGGGAGAGAGAGAAGAGACAGACAGGGGTGGAGAGAGAGAAGAGAGAGACATGGGTGGGTAGAGAGAGAAGAGAGAGACCGTGGTGGGGAGAGAGAAGAGAGAGACATGGGTGGGGAGAGAGAGAAGAGAGAGACAGGGTTTCGGAGAGAGAAGAGAGAGACAGGGGTGGGGAGAGAGAGAGAGAGACGGGTGGGGAGAGAGAAGAGAGAGACAGGGGTGGGGAGAGAGAAGAGAGAGAGAGAGACAGGGGTGGGGAGAGAAGAGAGAGAGACAGGGGTGTAGAGAGAGAAGAGAGAAACCGTGTTGGGGAGAGAGAAGAGAGAGACAGGGGTGGGGAGAGAGAAGAGAGAGACATGGGTTGGGAGAGAGAGAAGAGAGAGACAGGGGTGGGGAGAGAGAGAAGAGAGAGACAGGGGTGGGGAGAGAGAGAGAGAGAGACAGGGGTGGGGAGAGACAGAAGAGAGAGACAGGGGTGGGGAGAGAGAGAAGAGAGAGACAGGGGTGGGGAGAGAGAAGAGAGAGACCTGGGTGGGGAGATAGAGAAGAGAGAGACAGGGGTGAGGAGAGAGAAAAGAGAGAGACAGGGGTGGGAGAGAGAGAAGAGAGACCTGGGTGGGGAGATAGAGAAGAGAGAGACAGGAGTGAGGAAAGAGAGAAGAGAGAGACCTGGGTGGGGAGATAGAGAAGAGAGAGACAGGGGTGGGGAGAGAGAGAAGAGAGAGACAGGGTTTCGGAGAGAGAAGAGAGAGACAGGTGTGGGGAGAGAGAAGAGAGAGACAGGGGTGGGGAGAGAAGAGAGAGAGAGAGAGAGAGAGAGAGGAGATAGACAGAAGAGAGAGACAGGTGTGGGGAGAGAGAGAGAGAGAGACAAGTATGGAGAGGGAGAGAAGAGAGAGACAGGGGTGGGGAGAGAGAGAAGAGAGACATACAGAAGAGAGAGACAGGGGTGAGGAGAGAGAAAAGAGAGAGACATGGGTGGGGAGATAGAGTCAGGGGTGGGGAGAGTGAGAAGAGAGAGACAGGGGTGGGGAGAGACAGAAGAGAGAGACAGGGGTGGGGAGAGAGAAGAGAGAGAGACAGGGGTGGGGAAAGAGAGAAGAGAGAGACCGTGGTGGGGAGAGAGAGAAGAGAGAGACAGGGGTGGGGAGAGAGAAGAGAGAGACATGGGTTGGGAGAGAGAGAAGAGAGAGACAGGGGTGGGGAGAGAGAGAAGATAGAGACATGGGTGGGGAGAGAGAGAAGAGAGAGACAGGGGTGGGGAGAGAGAGAAGAGACAGACAGGGGTGGAGAGAGAGAGAAGAGAGAGACATGGGTGGGGAGAGAGAGAAGAGAGAGACAGGGGTGGGGAGAGAGAAGAGAGAGATAGGGGTAGGGGAGATAGAGAAGAGAGAGACAGGGGTGGAGAGAGAGAGAGAAGAGAGAGACAGGGGTGGGGAGAGACAGAAGAGAGAGACAGGGTGGGGAGAGAGAGAAGAGAGAGACAGGGGTGGGGAAAGAGAGAAGAGAGAGAGACCTGGGTGGGGAGATAGAGAAGAGAGAGACAGGGGTGGGGAGAGAGAGAAGTTAGAGACCTGGGTGGGGAGATAGAGAAGAGAGAGAAAGGAGTGGGGAAAGAGAGAAGAGAGAGACCTGGGTGGGGAGATAGAGAAGAGAGAGACATGGGTGGGGAGAGAGAGAAGAGAGAGACAGGGGTGGGGAAAGAGAGAAGAGAGAGACCTGGGTGGGGAGATTGAGAAGAGAGAGACAGGTGTGGGGAGAGAGAGAAGATAGAGACCTGGGTGGGGAGATAGAGAAGAGAGAGACAGGGGTGGGGAAAGAGAGAAGAGAGAGACCTGGGTGGTGAGATAGAGAAGAGAGAGACAGGGGTGGGGAGAGAGAAGAGAGAGACAGGGGTGGGGAGAGAGAGAAGAGAGAGACAGGGTTTCGGAGAGAGAAGAGAAGAGAGGTAGACAGGGGTGAGAGAGAGAGAGAGAGAGAGAGAGAGAGAGAGAGGAGGGATAGACAGAAGAGAGAGACAGGTGTGGGGAGAGAGAAGAGAGACAGAAGTATGGAGAGAGAGAAGAGAGAGACAGGGGTGGGGAGAGAGAAGAGAGAGACATACAGATGAGAGAGACAGGGTGGGGGAGAGAGAAGAGAGAGACAGGGGTGGAGAGAGAGAAGAGAGAGACAGGGTGGGGGAGAGAGAAGAGACAGGGGTGGAGAGAGAGAGAGAGAGAGAGACAGGGGTGGGAGAGAGAGAAGAGAGAGAGACAGGGGTGGGGAGAGAGACAGGGGTGGGAGAGACAGAAGAGAGAGACAGGGGTGTGGAGAGAGACAGAAGAGAGAGACAGGGGTGGGGAGAGAGAGAAAGAGAGACCGGGGTGGTGAGAGAGAGACAAGAGAGACATGGGTAGGGAGATAGAGAAGAGAGAGACAGGGGTGGAGAGAGAGAAGAGAGAGACAGGGGTGGGGAGAGAGATAAGTGAAAGACAGGGGTGGGGGGAGAGAGAGAGAGAGACAGAATGGAGAGACAGGGGTGGGGAGAGAGAAAGAGAGAGACAGGGGTGGGGAGAGAGATAAGTGAAAGACAGGGGTGGGGGTAGAAGAGAGAGACAGAATGAAGAGACAGGGGTGGGGAGAGAGAAGAGAGAGACAGGGGTGTAGAGAGAGAAGAGAGAGACATGGGTGGGGAGAGAGAGAAGAGAGAGACAAGGGTGGGGAGAGAGAGAAGAGAGAGACACGGGTGGGGAGAGAGAAGAGAGAGATAGGGGTAGGGAGATAGAGAAGAGAGAGACAGGGGTGGGGAGAGACAGAAGAGAGAGACAGGGGTGGGGAGAGAGAGAAGAGAGAGACAGGGGTGGGGAAAGAGAGAAGAGAGAGACCTGGGTGGGGAGATAGAGAAGAGAGAGACAGGGGTGAGGAGATAGAGAAGAGAGAGACAGGGGTGGGGAGAGAGAGAGAGATAGAGACCTGGATGGGGAGTTAGAGAAGAGAGAGACCTGGGTGGGGAGATAGAGAAGAGAGAGACAGAGGTGGGGAGTTAGAGAAGAGAGAGAGAGGGTTTCGAGAGAGAAGAGAGAGACCGGGGTGGGGAGAGAGAAGAGAGAGACAGGGGTGGGGAGAGAGAAGAGAGACAGGGAGAGGGGAGAGAAGAGAGAGAGACATGGGTGGGGAGAGAGAGAAGAGAGACATACAGAAGAGAAAGACAGGGGTGGGGAGAGAGAGAAGAGAGACATACAGAAGAGAGAGACAGGGGTGGGGAGAGAGAGAAGACATACAGAAGAGAGAGACAGGGGTGGGGAGAGAGCAGAGAGAGACAGGGTGGGTGAGAGAGAAGAGAGAGACAGGGGTGGAGAGAGAGAAGAGAGAGACAGGGGTGGAGAGAGAAGAGAGAGACAGGGGTGGTGAGAGACAGAAGAGAGAGACAGGGGTGGAGAGAGAAGAGAGAGGCAGGGGTGGGGAGAGAGACAGGGGTGGTGAGAGACAGAAGAGAGAGACAGGGGTGGGGAGAGAGAGAAGAGAGAGGCGGGGTGGTGAGAGAGAGAAGAGAGAGACATGGGTGGGGAGAGAGAGAAGAGAGACAGGGGTGGGGAGAGAGGAAGAGAGAGACAGGGGTGGGAGAGAGAGAGAGAGACAGAATGGAGAGACAGGGGTGGGGAGAGAGAGAAGAGAGAGAGGGGTGGTGAGAGAGAGACGAGAGAGACATGGGTAGGGAGATAGTGAAGAGAGAGACAGGGTTGGGGAGAGAGAAGAGAGAGACAGGGGTGGAGAGAGAGAGAAGAGAGAGACAGGGGTGGGGAGAGAGAGAAGAGAGAGACATACAGAAGAGAGAGACAGGGGTGGGGAGAGAGAGAGAAGAGAGGGACAGACAGAAGAGAGCGACAGGGTGGGGAGAGAGAAGAGAGAGACAGGGGTGGGAGAGAGAGAAGAGAGAGACAGGGGTAGGAGAGAGAAGAGAGACAGACAGAAGAGAGCGACAGGGGTGGAGAGAGAGAAGAGAGAGACAGGGGTAGGGAGAGAGAGAAGAGAGAGACAGGGGTGGGGAGAGAGAGAAGAGAGAGACAGGGGTGGGGAGAGAGAAGAGAGAGAGAGACATGGGTGGGAGAAGAGAGAGAAGAGAAGAGAGAGACAGGGGTGGGGAGAGAGAAGAGAGAGACAGGGGTGGTGGAGACAGAAGAGAGAGACAGGGGTGGAGAGAGAAGAGAGAGACAGGGGTGGGGAGAGAGACAGAGGACAGGGTGGTGAGAGAGAGAAGAGAGAGACAGGGGTGGGGAGAGAGAGAGAGAGAGACAGGGTGGGGAGAGAGAAGAGAGAGACAGGGTAGGGGGAGAGAGAAGAGAGAGACAGGGGTGGGGAGAGAGAAGAGAGAGACAGGGGTGGGAGAGAGAGAGAGACAGAATGGAGAGACAGGGGTGGGGAGAGAGAGAAGAGAGAGACCGGGGTGGGGAGAGAGAGAAGAGAGAGACAGGGTAGGGAGATAGAGAAGAGAGAGACAGGGGTGGGGAGAGAGAGAAGAGAGAGACAGGGGTGTTGAGAGAGAAGAGAGAGACAGGGTGGGGAGAGAGAGAGAGGCAGGGGTGAGAGAGACCTGGGTGGGGAGAGAGAGAAGAGAGAGACAGGGGTGGGGAGAGAGAGAAGAGAGAGACATGGGTTGGGGAGAGAGAAGAGAGAGACAGGGGTGGGGAGAGAGAAGAGAGAGACAGGGGTGGGAGAGAAGAGAGAGACAGAGAGAGACAGGGGTGGGGAGAGACAGAAGAGAGAGACAGGGGTGGGGAGAGAGAGAAGAGAGAGACAGGGGTGGGGAAAGAGAGAAGAGAGAGACCTGGGTGGGGAGATAGAGAAGAGAGAGACAGGGGTGAGGAGAGAGAGAAGAGAGAGACAGGGGTGGGGAGATAGAGAAGAGAGAGACAGGGGTGGGGAGAGAGAGAAGATAGAGACCTGGGTGGGGAGATAGAGAAGAGAGAGACAGGGGTGGGGAGATAGAGAAGAGAGAGACAGGAGTGGGGAAAGAGAGAAGAGAGAGACCTGGGTGGGGAGATAGAGAAGAGAGAGACAGGGGTGGGGAGAGAGAGAAGAGAGAGACAGGGTTTCGGAGAGAGAAGAGAGAGACAGGGGTGTGGAGAGAGAAGAGAGAGACGGGTGGGGAGAGAGAAGAGAGAGACAGGGGTGGGGAGAGAGAAGAGAGAGAGACAGGGGTGGGGAGAGAGAAGAGAGAGAGACAGGGGTAAGGAGATAGAGAAGAGAGACAGGGGTGTAGAGAGAGAAGAGAGAGACCGTGGTGGGGAGAGAGAAGAGAGAGACAGGGGTGGGGAGAGAGAAAGAGACAGGGTTGGGAGAGAGAGAGACAGGTTGGGGTGAAAGGGGAAGAGAGAAGAGAGAGACAGGGTGGGGAGAGAGAAAGAGACGGGAGAGAGAGACAGGGGTGGGGAGATAGAGAAAGAGAAGAGAGAGACAGGGGTGGGGAGGAGAGAGAGAAAGAGACAGGGGAGAGAGACAGAAGAGAGAGAGAGAGACAGGAAAGGTGAAGGAGAGAGAAAGAAGAGAGAGACAGGGGTGGGGAGAGAGAGACAGATAGAGACCTGGGGTGGGGAGATAGAGAAGAGAGAGACAGGGGTGGGGAGAGAGAAGAGAGAGACAGGGTGACAGAGAAGAGAGAGACGGGGGTGGGGGGAGAGAAAGAGAAGGAGAGAGAGACAGGGGTGGGGAGAGAGAAAGAGAGAGACAGGGGTGGGGAGATAGAGACAGAGACAGGGGTGTGGAGAGAGAGAGAGACAGGGGTGGGAGAGAGAGAAAGAGAGAGAGAGAGACAGGGGTGGGGAGAGAGAAAGAGAGAGACAGGGAGGGGAGAAGAGAGAGAGAAAGAGACAGGAGAGAGAGAGAGACAGGGGTGAAGAGAGAGAGAGAGAGAGAGAGACAGGAGAGAGACAGGGGTGGGGAGAGAGAGAAAGAGAGAGAGACAGGGTGGGGGGAGAGAGAGAGAGAGATAGAAGAGAGAGACAGGGGTGGGGAGAGAGAGAAGATAGAGAGAGAGACAGGGTGGGGAGAGAGATAAGTGAGAGACAGGGGTGGGGGAGAGAGAAACAGAAGAGAGACAGGGGTGGGGAGAGAGAAGAGAGAGACCTGGGTGGGGAGAGAGAAGAGAGAGACAGGGGTGAGAGACAGAAGAGAGAGAGACAGGGGTGGGGAGAGAGAGAGAGAGAGACAGGGGTGGGGAGAGAGAGAAGAGAGAGACAGGGTGGGGAGAGAGAAGAGAGAGACCGTGGTGAGGAGAGAGAAGAGAGAGACATGGGTGGGGATAGAGAGAGAGAGAGACAGGGGTGGGGAGAGAGAGAAGAGAGAGACAGGGGTGGGGAGAGAGAGAAGAGAGAGACAGGGTGGGGAGAGAGAAGAGGGAGACATGGGTGGGGAGAGAGAGAAGAGAGAGACAGGGGGATGGGGAGAGAAGAGAGAGACAGGGTGGGGAGAGAGAGAAGTGAGAGACAGGGGTGGGGAGAGAGAAGAGAGAGACAGGGGTGGGGAGAGAGAGAAGAGAGAGATAGGGAGACAGGGGTGAGGAGATAGAGAAGAGAGAGACAGGGGTGGGGAGAGAGAGAAGATAGAGACCTGGGTGGGGAGATAGAGAAGAGAGAGACAGGGGTGGGGAGATAGAGAAGAGAGAGAGACAGGAGTGGGGAAAGAGAGAAGAGAGAGACCTGGGTGGGGAGATAGAGAAGAGAGAGACAGGGGTGGGGAGAGAGAGAAGAGAGAGACAGGGTTTCGGAGAGAAGAGAGAGACAGGGTGGGGAGAGAGAAGAGAGAGACGGGTGGGGAGAGAGAAGAGAGAGACAGGGGTGGGGAGAAAGAAGAGAGAGAGACAGGGGTGGGGAGAGAGAAGAGAGACAGACAGGGGTAAGGAGATAGAGAAGAGAGAGACAGGGGTGTAGAGAGAGAAGAGAGAGACCATGGTGGGGAGAGAGAAGAGAGAGACAGGGGTGGGGAGAGAGAAGAGAGAGACATGGGTTGGGAGAGAGAGAAGAGAGAGACAGGGGTGGGGAGAGAGAGAAGAGACAGACAGGGGTGGAGAGAGAAAAGAGAGAGACATGGGTGGGGAGATAGAGAAGAGAGAGACAGGGGTGGGGAGAGAGAGAAGAGAGAGACCTGGGTGGGGAGATAGAGAAGAGAGAGACAGGGGTGGGGAGAGAGAGAAGAGAGAGACAGGGGTGGGGAAAGAGAGAAGAGAGAGACCTGGGTGGGAGATAGAGAAGAGAGAGACAGGGGTGGGAGAGAGAGAAGAGAGAGACAGGGGTGGGGAGATAGAGAAGAGAGAGACAGGGTGGGGAGAGAGAGAAGATAGAGACCTGGGTGGGGAGAGAGAAGAGAGAGACAGGGGTGGGGAGATAGAGAAGAGAGAGACAGGAGTGGGGAAAGAGAGAAGAGAGAGACCTGGGTGGGGAGATAGAGAAGAGAGAGACAGGGGTGGGGAGAGAGAGAAGAGAGAGACAGGGTTTCGGAGAGAGAAGAGAGAGACAGGGGTGTGGAGAGAGAAGAGAGAGACGGGTGGGGAGAGAGAAGAGAGAGACAGGGGTGGGGAGAGAGAAGAGAGAGAGACAGGGGTGGGGAGAGAGAAGAGAGAGAGACAGGGGTAAGGAGATAGAGAAGAGAGAGACAGGGGTGTAGAGAGAGAAGAGAGAGACCGTGGTGGGGAGAGAGAAGAGAGAGACAGGGGTGGGGAGAGAGAAAGAGACAGGAGAGAGAGACAGGGTGGGGTGAAAGAGAAAGAGACAGGAGAGAGACAGGGTGGGGAGAGAGAAAGAGACGGGAGAGAGAGACAGGGGTGGGGAGATAGAGAAAGAGACAGGAGAGAGAGACAGGGGTGGGGGGGGAGAGAAAGAGACAGGAGAGAGAGACGGAGTGAAGAGAGAGAGAAAGAGACAGGAAAGAGAGACAGGGGTGAAGAGAGAGAGAAAGAGACAGGAGAGAGAGACAGGGGTGGAGAGAGAGAGAAAGAGACAGGAGAGAGAGACAGGGGTGGAGAGAGAGAGAGAGAAGAGAGAGACAGGGGTGGAGAGAGAGAGAAAGAGACAGGAGAGAGAGAGACAGGGTGGGGTGAAAGAGAAAGAGACAGGAGAGAGACAGGGGTGGGGAGAGAGAAAGAGACGGGAGAGAGAGACAGGGGTTGGGAGATAGAGAAAGAGACAGGAGAGAGAGACAGGGGGGGGGGGGAGAGAGAAAGAGACCGGAGAGAGAGACGGGGTGAAGAGAGAGAGAAAGAGACAGGAAAGAGAGACAGGGGTGAAGAGAGAGAGAAAGAGACAGGAGAGAGAGACAGGGGTGGAGAGAGAGAGAAAGAGACAGGAGAGAGAGACAGGATGTGGAGAGAGAGAGAGAGAGACAGGAGAGAGACAGGGGTGGGGAGAGAGAAAGAGACGGGAGAGAGAGACAGGGGTGGGGAGATAGAGAGGGAAACGCTGCTGAGATTACTTTGAAGGGAATAATATAATATACAGACAGAAAAGAGAAGAACAGAAGAGAGAGAGACAGGGGTGGGGGGAGAGAGAAAGAGACAGGAGAGAGAGACGGGGTGAAGAGAGAGAGGAAGAGAGAGACAGGGGTGGGGAGAGAGAGAAGAGACAGACAGGGGTGGAGAGAGAGAAGAGAGAGACATGGGTGGGTAGAGAGAGAAGAGAGAGACCGTGGTGGGGAGAGAGAAGAGAGAGACATGGGTGGGGAGAGAGAGAAGAGAGAGACAGGGTTTCGGAGAGAGAAGAGAGAGACAGGGGTGGGGAGAGAGAAGAGAGAGACGGGTGGGGAGAGAGAAGAGAGAGACAGGGGTGGGGAGAGAGAAGAGAGAGAGACAGGGGTGGGGAGAGTGAAGAGAGAGAGACAGGGGTGTAGAGAGAGAAGAGAGAGACCGTGGTGGGGAGAAAGAAGAGAGAGACAGGGGTGGGGAGAGAGAAGAGAGAGACATGGGTTGGGAGAGAGAGAAGAGAGAGACAGGGGTGGGGAGAGAGAGAAGAGAGAGACAGGGGTGGGGAGAGAGAGGAGAGAGAGACAGGGGTGGGGAGAGACAGAAGAGAGAGACAGGGGTGGGGAGAGAGAGAAGAGAGAGACAGGGGTGGGGAAAGAGAGAAGAGAGAGACCTGGGTGGGGAGATAGAGAAGAGAGAGACAGGGGTGAGGAGAGAGAAAAGAGAGAGACAGGGGTGGGGAGAGAGAGAAGATAGAGACCTGGGTGGGGAGATAGAGAAGAGAGAGACAGGAGTGGGGAAAGAGAGAAGAGAGAGACCTGGGTGGGGAGATAGAGAAGAGAGAGACAGGGGTGGGGAGAGAGAGAAGAGAGAGACAGGGTTTCGGAGAGAGAAGAGAGAGACAGGTGTGGGGAGAGAGAAGAGAGAGACAGGGGTGGGGAGAGAGAAGAGAGAGAGAGAGAGAGAAGAGAGGGATAGACAGAAGAGAGAGACAGGTGTGGGGAGAGAGAAGAGAGAGACAAGTATGGAGAGGGAGAGAAGAGAGAGACAGGGGTGGGGAGAGAGAGAAGAGAGACATACAGAAGAGAGAGACAGGGGTGAGGAGAGAGAAAAGAGAGAGACATGGGTGGGGAGATAGAGTCAGGGGTGGGGAGAGTGAGAAGAGAGAGACAGGGGTGGGGAGAGACAGAAGAGAGAGACAGGGGTGGGGAGAGAGAGAAGAGAGAGACAGGGGTGGGGAAAGAGAGAAGAGAGAGACCGTGGTGGGGAGAGAGAAGAGAGAGACAGGGGTGGGGAGAGAGAAGAGAGAGACATGGGTTGGGAGAGAGAGAAGAGAGAGACAGGGGTGGGGAGAGAGAGAAGATAGAGACATGGGTGGGGAGAGAGAGAAGAGAGAGACAGGGGTGGGGAGAGAGAGAAGAGACAGACAGGGGTGGAGAGAGAGAAGAGTGAGACATGGGTGGGGAGAGAGAGAAGAGAGAGACAGGGGTGGGGAGAGAGAAGAGAGAGATAGGGGTAGGGAGATAGAGAAGAGAGAGACAGGGGTGGAGAGAGAGAGAAGAGAGAGACAGGGGTGGGGAGAGACAGAAGAGAGAGACAGGGTGGGGAGAGAGAGAAGAGAGAGACAGGGGTGGGGAAAGAGAGAAGAGAGAGACCTGGGTGGGGAGATAGAGAAGAGAGAGACAGGGGTGGGGAGAGAGAGAAGTTAGAGACCTGGGTGGGGAGATAGAGAAGAGAGAGAAAGGGGTAGTGGGGAGAGAGAAGAGAGAGACATGGGTGGGGAGATAGAGAAGAGGAGACATGGGTGGGGAGAGAGAGAAGAGAGAGACAGGGGTGGGGAAAGAGAGAAGAGAGAGACCTGGGTGGGGAGATTGAGAAGAGAGAGACAGGTGTGGGGAGAGAGAGAAGATAGAGACCTGGGTGGGGAGATAGAGAAGAGAGAGACAGGGGTGGGGAAAGAGAGAAGAGAGAGACCTGGGTGGTGAGATAGAGAAGAGAGAGACAGGGGTGGGGAGAGAGAGAAGATAGAGACAGGGGTGGGGAGAGAGAGAAGAGAGAGACAGGGTTTCGGAGAGAGAAGAGAGAGACAGAGGTAGACAGGGGTAGAGAGAGAGAAGAGAGAGAGAGAGAGAGAGAGAGGGATAGACAGAAGAGAGAGACAGGTGTGGGGAGAGAGAAGAGAGACAGAAGTATGGAGAGGGAGAGAAGAGAGAGACAGGGGTGGGGAGAGAGAAGAGAGAGACATACAGATGAGAGAGACAGGGGTGGGGAGAGAGAAGAGAGAGACAGGGGTGGAGAGAGAGAAGAGAGAGACAGGGTGGGGGAGAGAGAAGAGAGAGACAGGGGTGGAGAGAGAGAAGAGAGAGACAGGGGTGGGGAGAGAGAAGAGAGAGGCAGGGGTGGGGAGAGAGACAGGGGTGGGAGAGACAGAAGAGAGAGACAGGGGTGTGGAGAGAGACAGAAGAGAGAGACAGGGGTGGGGAGAGAGAGAAGAGAGAGACCGGGGTGGTGAGAGAGAGACAAGAGAGACATGGGTAGGGAGATAGAGAAGAGAGAGACAGGGTGGAGAGAGAGAAGAGAGAGACAGGGGTGGGGAGAGAGATAAGAAAGACAGGGGTGGGGGGAGAAGAGAGAGACAGAATGGAGAGACAGGGGTGGGGAGAGAGAAGAGAGAGACAGGGGTGGGGAGAGAGATAAGTGAAAGACAGGGGTGGGGGGTAGAAGAGAGAGACAGAATGAAGAGACAGGGGTGGGGAGAGAGAAGAGAGAGACAGGGGTGTAGAGAGAGAAGAGAGAGACATGGGTGGGGAGAGAGAGAAGAGAGAGACAAGGGTGGGGAGAGAGAGAAGAGAGAGACACGGGTGGGGAGAGAGAAGAGAGAGATAGGGGTAGGGAGATAGAGAAGAGAGAGACAGGGGTGGGGAGAGACAGAAGAGAGAGACAGGGGTGGGGAGAGAGAGAAGAGAGAGACAGGGGTGGGGAAAGAGAGAAGAGAGAGACCTGGGTGGGGAGATAGAGAAGAGAGAGACAGGGGTGAGGAGATAGAGAAGAGAGAGACAGGGGTGGGGAGAGAGAGAAGATAGAGACCTGGATGGGGAGTTAGAGAAGAGAGAGACCTGGGTGGGGAGATAGAGAAGAGAGAGACAGAGGTGGGGAGTTAGAGAAGAGAGAGACAGGGTTTCGGAGAGAGAAGAGAGAGACGGGGTGGGGAGAGAGAAGAGAGAGACAGGGGTGGGGAGAGAGAAGAGAGAGACAAGTATGGAGAGGGAGAGAAGAGAGAGACATGGGTGGGGAGAGAGAGAAGAGAGACATACAGAAGAGAAAGACAGGGGTGGGGAGAGAGAGAAGAGAGACATACAGAAGAGAGAGACAGGGGTGGGGAGAGAGAAGAGAGACATACAGAAGAGAGAGACAGGGGTGGGGAGAGAGAGAGAGAGACAGGGTGGGTGAGAGAGAAGAGAGAGACAGGGTGGGGGAGAGAGAAGAGAGAGACAGGGGTGGGGAGAGAGAAGAGAGAGACAGGGGTGGGAGAGACAGAAGAGAGAGACAGGGGTGGAGAGAGAAGAGAGAGACAGGGGGGGGAGAAGAGAGAGACAGGGTGGTGAGAGACAGAAGAGAGAGACAGGGGTGGGGAGAGAGAAGAGAGAGGCAGGGGTGGGGAGAGAGACAGAGGACATGTGGTAGAGAAGAGAGACAGAGAGAGAGAGACAGGGGTGGGGAGGAGAGAAGAGAGAGACCGGGGTGGTGAGAGAGAGACGAGAGAGACATGGGGTAGGGAGATAGAGAAGAGAGAGACAGGGGGGGAGAGGAAGAGAGAGACAGGGGTGGGGAGGAGAAGAGAGAGACAGAATGGAGAGACAGGGGTGGGGAGAGAGAGAGAGAGAGAGACCGGGGTGGGGAGAGAGAGAAGAGAGAGACAGGGGTAGGGAGAGAGAGAAGAGAGAGACAGGGGTGGGGAGAGAGAAGAGAGAGACAGACCTGGGTGGGAGAGAGAGAGAGAGAGACAGGGGTGGGGAGAGAGAGAAGAGAGAGAGATAGGAAGAGAGAGACAGGGGTGGGGAGATAGAGAAGAGAGACAGACAGGGTGGGGAGGAGAGAGACCTGGGGGGGGAGAGAAGAGAGAGACAGGGGTGGGGGAGAGAGAAGAGAGAGACAGGGGTGGGGAGAGAGAGAGAGAGAGACAGGGTGGGAGAGAGAGAGAGAGAGACAGGGGGGGGAGAGAGAGAGAGAAGAGAGGGAAGAGAGAGACAGGGGTGGGGAGAGAGAGAGAGAGAGAGACAGGGGTGGGGAGAGAAGAGAGAGAGAGAGAGAGAAGAGAGAGACAGGGGTGGGGAGAGAGAGAAGAGAGAGACAGACAGGGTGGGGAGAGAGAGAGAGAGAGAGACAGGGGTGGGGAGAGAGAGAGAGAGAGAGAGACAGAGAGACAGGGTGGGGGAGAAGAGAGAGACAGGGGTGGGGAGAGAAGAGAGAGACAGGGGTGGGAAAGAGAGAGAAGAGGAGAGAGAGAGAAGAGAGAGACAGGGTAAAGACAGAAGAGAGAGACAGGGGTGGGGAGAGAGAGAAGAGAGAGACAGGGGTGGTGAGAGAGAGACGAGAGAGACATGGGTAGGGAGAGAGAGAAGAGAGAGACAGGGGTGGGGAGAGAGAAGAGAGAGACAGGGGTGGGAGGAGAGAGAGACAGGGGTGGGGGAGAGAGAGAAGAGAGAGACAGGGGTGGGGAGAGAGAGAAGAGAGAGACAGGGGTGGGAGATAGAGAAGAGAGAGACAGAGAGAGAGACAGGGGTGGAGAGAGAAGAGAGAGACAGGGTGGGGAGAGAGAAGAGAGAGACAGGGGTGGGGAGAACAGGGGTAGAGAAGAGAGAGACAGGGGTGGGAGAGAGAGAGAGAGAGAGAGAGAGAGAAGAGAGAGACAGGGGTGGGGAGAGAGAAGAGAAGAGAGAGACCAGGGGTGGGGAGAGAGAGAAGAGAGAGACAGGGGTGGGGAGAGAGAGAGAGAGAGACAGAAGAGAGACAGGGGTGGGGAGAGAGAGAAGAGACAGAGACAGAGAAGAGAGAGACAGGGGTGGGGAGAGAAGAGAGAAGAGACAGAGAGAAGAGAGAGACCTGGGTGGGGAGATAGAGAAGAGAGAGACAGGGGTGGAGAGAGAGAAGAGAGAGACAGGGGTGGGGAGAGAGAGAAGAGAGAGACAGGGTGGGGAGATAGAGAAGAGAGAGACAGGGGTGGGGAGAGAGAGAAGAGAGAGACAGGGTGGGGAGATAGAGAAAGAGACAGAGAGAGACAGGGGTGGGGAGAGAGAGAAGAGAGAGACAGGGGTGGGGAGAGAGAGAGAGAGAGAGACAGGGGTGGGGAGAGAGAGAAGAGAGAGAGACAGGGGTGGGAGAGAGAGAAGAGAGAGACAGGGGTGGGGAGAGAGAAGAGAGAGACAGAGAGAGAGAGAGAGACAGAGAGAGAGACAGGGGTGGGGAGACAGAGAGAGAGAGACAGGGGTGGGGAGAGAGAGAAGAGAGAGACAGAGGAGAGAGACAGGGGAGAGAGAGAAGAGAGAGACAGGGGTGGGGAGAGAGAAGAGAGAGAGAAGGAGAGAGAGACAGGGAGAGAGACAGATAGGAGAGAGAGAGAGAGAGACAGGGGTGGGGAGAGAGAGAAGAGAGAGACAGGGTATGGGGAGAGAGAGAAGAGAGAGACAGGGGGGGAGAGAGAAGAGAGAGACATGGAGAGAGAGAGAGAGAGAGACAGGGGTGGAGAGAGAGAGAAGAGAGAGACAGGGGGGGGGAGAGAAGAGAGAGAGAAGAGACAGACAGGGTGGGGAGAGAGAGAGAGAGACAGGGGTGGGGAGAGAGAAGAGAGAGACAGAAGAGAGAGACAGGGGTGGGGAGAGAGAAGAGAGAGACAGGGGTGGGGAGAGAGACAGAAGAGACAGGGGTGGGAGAGAGAGAAGAAGAGAGACAGGGGTGGGGAGAGAGACAGAGAGGGGTGGGAGAGAGAGAAGAGAGAGACAGGGGTGGGAGAGAGAAGAGAGAGAGACAGGGGTGGGGAGAGAGAGAGAGAGAGAATGAAGAGACAGGGGTGGGGAGAGAGAAGAGAGAGACAGGGGTGGGGAGAGAGATAAGGAAGACAGGGGTGGGGAGAGAGAGAAGAGAGAGACAGGGTGGGGAGAGAGAAGAGAGAGACAGGGGTGGGGGAGAGAGAGAGAGAGAAGAGAGAGACAGGGGTGGGGAGAGAGAGAAGAGAGAGAGAAGAGAGAGACATGGGTGGGGAGAGAGAGAAGAGAGAGACAAGGGTGGGGAGAGAGAAGAGAGAGACACGGGTGGGGAGAGAGAAGAGAGAGATAGGGGTAGGGAGATAGAGAAGAGAGAGACAGGGGTGGGGAGAGACAGAAGAGAGAGACAGGGGTGGGGAGAGAGAGAAGAGAGAGACAGGGGTGGGGAAAGAGAGAAGAGAGAGACCTGGGTGGGGAGATAGAGAAGAGAGAGACAGGGGAGAAGAGAGAGACAGGGGTGGGGAGAGAGAGAAGATAGAGACCTGGATGGGGAGTTAGAGAAGAGAGAGACCTGGGTGGGGAGATAGAGAAGAGAGAGACAGAGGTGGGGAGTTAGAGAAGAGAGAGACAGGGTTTCGGAGAGAGAAGAGAGAGACGGGGTGGGGAGAGAGAAGAGAGAGACAGGGGTGGGGAGAGAGAAGAGAGAGACAAGTATGGAGAGGGAGAGAAGAGAGAGACATGGGTGGGGAGAGAGAGAAGAGAGACATACAGAAGAGAAAGACAGGGGTGGGGAGAGAGAAGAGAGACATACAGAAGAGAGAGACAGGGGTGGGGAGAGAGAAGCGAGAGACATACAGAAGAGAGAGACAGGGGTGGGGAGAGAGCAGAGAGAGACAGGGTGGGTGAGAGAGAAGAGAGAGACAGGGGTGGAGAGAGAGAAGAGAGAGACAGGGGTGGGGAGAGAGAAGAGAGAGACAGGAGTGGGGAGACAGAAGAGATAGACAGGGGTGGAGAGAGAAGAGAGAGACAGGGGTGGTGAGAGACAGAAGAGAGAGACAGGGGTGGAGAGAGAAGAGAGAGGCAGGGGTGGGGAGAGAGACAGGGGTGGTGAGAGACAGAAGAGAGAGACAGGGGTGGGGAGAGAGAGAAGAGAGAGACCGGGGTGGTGAGAGAGAGACGAGAGAGACATGGGTAGGGGGATAGAGAAGAGAGAGACAGGGGTGGGGAGAGGGAAGAGAGAGACAGGGGTGGGAGGAGAAGAGAGAGACAGAATGGAGAGACAGGGGTGGGGAGAGAGAGAAGAGAGAGACCGGGGTGGTGAGAGAGAGACGAGAGAGACATGGGTAGGGAGATAGAGAAGAGAGAGACAGGGTTGGGGAGAGAGAAGAGAGAGACAGGGGTGGAGAGAGAGAGAAGAGAGAGACAGGGGTGGGGAGAGAGAGAAGAGAGAGACATACAGAAGAGAGAGACAGGGGTGGGGAGAGAGAGAGAAGAGAGGGACAGACAGAAGAGAGCGACAGGTGTGGGGAGAGAGAAGAGAGAGACAGGGGTAGGGAGAGAGAGAAGAGAGAGACAGGGGTGGGGAGAGAGAGAGAAGAGAGGGACAGACAGAAGAGAGCGACAGGGGTGGAGAGAGAGAAGAGAGAGACAGGGGTAGGGAGAGAGAGAAGAGAGAGACAGGGGTGGGGAGAGAGAGAAGAGAGAGACAGGGGTGGGGAAAGATAGAGTAAGAGAGAGAAGAGATAGGGGTGGGGGGAGATAGAGAAGAGAGAGACAGACAGAAGAGAGAGACAGGGGTGGGGAGAGAAGAGAGAGACAGGGGTGGTGAGAGACAGAAGAGAGAGACAGGGGTGGAGAGAGAAGAGAGAGACAGGGGTGGGGAGAGAGACAGGGGTGGTGAGAGACAGAAGAGAGAGACAGGGGTGGGGAGAGAGAGAAGAGAGAGACCGGGGTGGTGAGAGAGAGACGAGAGAGACATGGGTAGGGGGATAGAGAAGAGAGAGACAGGGGTGGGGAGAGGGAAGAGAGAGACAGGGGTGGGAGGAGAAGAGAGAGACAGAATGGAGAGACAGGGGTGGGGAGAGAGAGAAGAGAGAGACCGGGGTGGTGAGAGAGAGACGAGAGAGACATGGGTAGGGAGATAGAGAATAGAGAGACAGAAGAGATAGACAGGGGTGGAGAGAGAAGAGAGAGACAGGGCTGTTGAGAGACAGAAGAGAGAGACAGGGGTGGAGAGAGAAGAGAGAGGCAGGGTGGGGAGAGAGACAGGGGTGGTGAGAGACAGAAGAGAGAGACAGGGGTGGGGAGAGAGAGAAGAGAGACCGGGGTGGTGAGAGAGAGACGAGAGAGACATGGGTAGGGGGATAGAGAAGAGAGAGACAGGGGTGGGGAGAGGGAAGAGAGAGACAGGGGTGGGAGGAGAAGAGAGAGACAGAATGGAGAGACAGGGGTGGGGAGAGAGAGAAGAGAGAGACCGGGGTGGTGAGAGAGAGACGAGAGAGACATGGGTAGGGAGATAGAGAAGAGAGAGACAGGGTTGGGGAGAGAGAAGAGAGAGACAGGGGTGGAGAGAGAGAGAAGAGAGAGACAGGGGTGTAGAGAGAGAAGAGAGAGACATGGGTGGGGAGAGAGAGAAGAGAGAGACAAGGGTGGGGAGAGAGAGAAGAGAGAGACACGGGTGGGGAGAGAGAAGAGAGAGATAGGGGTAGGGAGATAGAGAAGAGAGAGACAGGGGTGGGGAGAGACAGAAGAGAGAGACAGGGGTGGGGAGAGAGAGAAGAGAGAGACAGGGGTGGGGAAAGAGAGAAGAGAGAGACTTGGGTGGGGAGATAGAGAAGAGAGAGACAGGGGTGAGGAGATAGAGAAGAGAGAGACAGGGGTGGGGAGAGAGAGAAGATAGAGACCTGGATGGGGAGTTAGAGAATAGAGAGACCTGGGTGGGGAGATAGAGAAGAGAGAGACAGAGGTGGGGAGTTAGAGAAGAGAGAGACAGGGTTTCGGAGAGAGAAGAGAGAGACGGGGTGGGGAGAGAGAAGAGAGAGACAGGGGTGGGGAGAGAGAAGAGAGAGACAAGTATGGAGAGGGAGAGAAGAGAGAGACATGGGTGGGGAGAGAGAGAAGAGAGACATACAGAAGAGAAAGACAGGGGTGGGGAGAGAGAGAAGAGAGACATACAGAAGAGAGAGACAGGGGTGGGGAGAGAGAAGCGAGAGACATACAGAAGAGAGAGACAGGGGTGGGGAGAGAGCAGAGAGAGACAGGGTGGGTGAGAGAGAAGAGAGAGACAGGGGTGGAGAGAGAGAAGAGAGAGACAGGGGTGGAGAGAGAAGAGAGAGACAGGGGTGGTGAGAGACAGAAGAGAGAGACAGGGGTGGAGAGAGAAGAGAGAGGCAGGGGTGGGGAGAGAGACAGGGGTGGTGAGAGACAGAAGAGAGAGACAGGGGTGGGGAGAGAGAGAAGAGAGAGACCGGGGTGGTGAGAGAGAGACGAGAGAGACATGGGTAGGGGGATAGAGAAGAGAGAGACAGGGGTGGGGAGAGGGAAGAGAGCGACAGGGGTGGGAGGAGAAGAGAGAGACAGAATGGAGAGACAGGGGTGGGGAGAGAGAGAAGAGAGAGACCGGGGTGGTGAGAGAGAGACGAGAGAGACATGGGTAGGGAGATAGTGAAGAGAGAGACAGGGTTGGGGAGAGAGAAGAGAGAGACAGGGGTGGAGAGAGAGAGAAGAGAGAGACAGGGGTGTAGAGAGAGAAGAGAGAGACATGGGTGGGGAGAGAGAGAAGAGAGAGACAAGGGTGGGGAGAGAGAGAAGAGAGAGACACGGGTGGGGGAGAGAAGAGAGAGATAGGGGGTAGGGAGATAGAGAAGAGAGAGACAGGGGTGGGGAGAGACAGAAGAGAGAGACAGGGGTGGGGAGAGAGAGAAGAGAGAGACAGGGGTGGGGAAAGAGAGAAGAGAGAGACCTGGGTGGGGAGATAGAGAAGAGAGAGACAGGGGTGAGGAGATAGAGAAGAGAGAGACAGGGGTGGGGAGAGAGAGAAGATAGAGACCTGGATGGGGAGTTAGAGAATAGAGAGACCTGGGTGGGGAGATAGAGAAGAGAGAGACAGAGGTGGGGAGTTAGAGAAGAGAGAGACAGGGTTTCGGAGAGAGAAGAGAGAGACGGGGTGGGGAGAGAGAAGAGAGAGACAGGGGTGGGGAGAGAGAAGAGAGAGACAAGTATGGAGAGGGAGAGAAGAGAGAGACATGGGTGGGGAGAGAGAGAAGAGAGACATACAGAAGAGAAAGACAGGGGTGGGGAGAGAGAGAAGAGAGACATACAGAAGAGAGAGACAGGGGTGGGGAGAGAGAAGAGAGACATACAGAAGAGAGAGACAGGGGTGGGGAGAGAGCAGAGAGAGACAGGGTGGGTGAGAGAGAAGAGAGAGACAGGGGTGGAGAGAGAGAAGAGAGAGACAGGGGTGGAGAGAGAAGAGAGAGACAGGGGTGGTGAGAGACAGAAGAGAGAGACAGGGGTGGAGAGAGAAGAGAGAGGCAGGGGTGGGGAGAGAGACAGGGGTGGTGAGAGACAGAAGAGAGAGACAGGGGTGGGGAGAGAGAGAAGAGAGAGACCGGGGTGGTGAGAGAGAGACGAGAGAGACATGGGTAGGGGGATAGAGAAGAGAGAGAGACAGGGGTGGGGAGAGGGAAGAGAGCGACAGGGGTGGGAGGAGAAGAGAGAGACAGAATGGAGAGACAGGGGTGGGGAGAGAGAGAAGAGAGAGACCGGGGTGGTGAGAGAGAGACGAGAGAGACCGGGGTGGGAGAGAGAGAGACGAGAGAGACATGGGTAGGGAGATAGACAGAGAGAGACAGGGTTGGGGAGAGAGAAGAGAGAGACAGGGGTGGAGAGAGAGAGAGAAGAGAGGGACAGACAGAAGAGAGCGACAGGTGTGGGGAGAGAGAAGAGAGAGACAGGGGTAGGGAGAGAGAGAGAGAGAGACAGGGGTGGGGAGAGAGAGAGAAGAGAGGGACAGACAGAAGAGAGCGACAGGGGTGGAGAGAGAGAAGAGAGAGACAGGGGTAGGGAGAGAGAGAAGAGAGAGACAGGGGTGGGGAGAGAGAGAAGAGAGAGACAGGGGTGGGGAAAGATAGAGTAAGAGAGAGAAGAGATAGGGGTGGGGGAGATAGAGAAGAGAGAGACAGACAGAAGAGAGAGACAGGGGTGGGGAGAGAAGAGAGAGACAGGGGTGGTGAGAGACAGAAGAGAGAGACAGGGGTGGAGAGAGAAGAGAGAGACAGGGTGGGGGAGAGAGACAGGGGTGGTGAGAGACAGAAGAGAGAGACAGGGGTGGGGAGAGAGAGAAGAGAGAGACCGGGTGGTGAGAGAGAGACGAGAGAGACATGGGTAGGGGGATAGAGAAGAGAGAGACAGGGGTGGGGAGAGGGAAGAGAGAGACAGGGGTGGGAGGAGAAGAGAGAGACAGAATGGAGAGACAGGGGTGGGGAGAGAGAGAAGAGAGAGACCGGGGTGGTGAGAGAGAGAGACGAGAGAGACATGGGTAGGGAGATAGAGAAGAGAGAGACAGAAGAGATAGACAGGGGTGGAGAGAGAAGAGAGAGACAGGGGTGTTGAGAGACAGAAGAGAGAGACAGGGGTGGAGAGAGAAGAGACAGGCAGGGGTGGGGAGGGAGACAGGGGTGGTGAGAGACAGAAGAGAGAGACAGGGGTGGGGAGAGAGAGAAGAGAGAGACCGGGGTGGTGAGAGAGAGACGAGAGAGACATGGGTAGGGGATAGAGAAGAGAGAGACAGGGGTGGGGAGAGGGAAGAGAGAGACAGGGGTGGGAGGAGAAGAGAGAGACAGAATGGAGAGACAGGGGTGGGGAGAGAGAAGAGAGAGACCGGGGTGGTGAGAGAGAGACGAGAGAGACATGGGTAGGGAGATAGAGAAGAGAGAGACAGGGTTGGGGAGAGAGAAGAGAGAGACAGGGGTGGAGAGAGAGAGAAGAGAGAGACAGGGGTGGGGAGAGAGAGAAGAGAGAGACATACAGAAGAGAGAGACAGGGGTGGGGAGAGAGAGAGAAGAGAGGGACAGACAGAAGAGAGCGACAGGTGTGGGGAGAGAGAAGAGAGAGACAGGGGTGGGGAGATAGAGAAGAGAGAGACCGGGGTGGTGAGAGAGAGACAAGAGAGACATGGGTAGGGAGATAGAGAAGAGAGAGACAGGGGTGGAGAGAGAGAAGAGAGAGACAGGGGTGGGGAGAGAGATAAGTGAAAGACAGGGGTGGGGGGGAGAAGAGAGAGACAGAATGGAGAGACAGGGGTGGGGAGAGAGAAGAGAGAGACAGGGGTGGGGAGAGAGATAAGTGAAAGACAGGGGTGGGGGTAGAAGAGAGAGACAGAATGAAGAGACAGGGGTGGGGAGAGAGAAGAGAGAGACAGGGGTGTAGAGAGAGAAGAGAGAGACATGGGTGGGGAGAGAGAGAAGAGAGAGACAAGGGTGGGGAGAGAGAGAAGAGAGAGACACGGGTGGGGAGAGAGAAGAGAGAGATAGGGGTAGGGAGATAGAGAAGAGAGAGACAGGGGTGGGGAGAGACAGAAGAGAGAGACAGGGGTGGGGAGAGAGAGAAGAGAGAGACAGGGGTGGGGAAAGAGAGAAGAGAGAGACCTGGGTGGGGAGATAGAGAGAGAGAGACAGGGGTGAGGAGATAGAGAAGAGAGAGACAGGGGTGGGGAGAGAGAGAAGATAGAGACCTGGATGGGGAGTTAGAGAAGAGAGAGACCTGGGTGGGGAGATAGAGAAGAGAGAGACAGAGGTGGGGAGTTAGAGAAGAGAGAGACAGGGTTTCGGAGAGAGAAGAGAGAGACGGGGTGGGGAGAGAGAAGAGAGAGACAGGGGTGGGGAGAGAGAAGAGAGAGACAAGTATGGAGAGGGAGAGAAGAGAGAGACATGGGTGGGGAGAGAGAGAAGAGAGACATACAGAAGAGAAAGACAGGGGTGGGGAGAGAGAGAAGAGAGACATACAGAAGAGAGAGACAGGGGTGGGGAGAGAGAAGCGAGAGACATACAGAAGAGAGAGACAGGGGTGGGGAGAGAGCAGAGAGAGACAGGGTGGGTGAGAGAGAAGAGAGAGACAGGGGTGGAGAGAGAGAAGAGAGAGACAGGGGTGGGGAGAGAGAAGAGAGAGACAGGAGTGGGGAGACAGAAGAGATAGACAGGGGTGGAGAGAGAAGAGAGAGACAGGGGTGGTGAGAGACAGAAGAGAGAGACAGGGGTGGAGAGAGAAGAGAGAGGCAGGGGTGGGGAGAGAGACAGGGGTGGTGAGAGACAGAAGAGAGAGACAGGGGTGGGGAGAGAGAAAGAGAGAGACCGGGGTGGTGAGAGAGAGACGAGAGAGACATGGGTAGGGGGATAGAGAAGAGAGAGACAGGGGTGGGGAGAGGGAAGAGAGAGACAGGGGTGGGAGGAGAAGAGAGAGACAGAATGGAGAGACAGGGGTGGGGAGAGAGAGAAGAGAGAGACCGGGGTGGTGAGAGAGAGACGAGAGAGACATGGGTAGGGAGATAGAGAAGAGAGAGACAGGGTTGGGGAGAGAGAAGAGAGAGACAGGGGTGGAGAGAGAGAGAAGAGAGAGACAGGGTGGGGAGAGAGAGAAGAGAGAGACATACAGAAGAGAGAGACAGGGGTGGGGAGAGAGAGAAAGAGAGGGACAGACAGAAGAGAGCGACAGGTGGGGGGAGAGAGAAGAGAGAGACAGGGGTAGGGAGAGAGAGAAGAGAGAGACAGGGGTGGGGAGAGAGAGAGAAGAGAGGGACAGACAGAAGAGAGCGACAGGGGTGGAGAGAGAGAAGAGAGAGACAGGGGTAGGGAGAGAGAGAAGAGAGAGACAGGGGTGGGGAGAGAGAGAAGAGAGAGACAGGGGTGGGGAAAGATAGAGTAAGAGAGAGAAGAGATAGGGGTGGGGGGAGATAGAGAAGAGAGAGACAGACAGAAGAGAGAGACAGGGGGGGAGAGAAGAGAGAGACAGGGGTGGGAGAGACAGAAGAGAGAGACAGGGGTGGAGAGAGAAGAGAGAGACAGGGGTGGGGAGAGAGACAGGGGTGGTGAGAGACAGAAGAGAGAGACAGGGGTGGGGAGAGAGAGAAGAGAGAGACCGGGGTGGTGAGAGAGAGACGAGAGAGAGACATGGGTAGGGGGATAGAGAAGAGAGAGACAGGGGTGGGGAGAGGGAAGAGAGAGACAGGGGTGGGAGGAGAAGAGAGAGACAGAATGGAGAGACAGGGGTGGGGAGAGAGAGAAGAGAGAGACCTGGGTGGGGAGATAGAGAAGAGAGAGACATGGGTGGGGAGAGAGAGAAGAGAGAGACAGGGGTGGGGAAAGAGAGAAGAGAGAGACCTGGGTGGGGAGATTGAGAAGAGAGAGACAGGTGTGGGGAGAGAGAGAAGATAGAGACCTGGGTGGGGAGATAGAGAAGAGAGAGACAGGGGTGGGGAAAGAGAGAAGAGAGAGACCTGGGTGGGGAGATAGAGAAGAGAGAGACAGGGGTGGGGAGAGAGAGAAGATAGAGACAGGGGTGGGGAGAGAGAGAAGAGAGAGACAGGGTTTCGGAGAGAGAAGAGAGAGACAGAGGTAGACAGGGGTAGAGAGAGAGAAGAGAGAGAGAGAGAGAGAGAAGAGAGGGATAGACAGAAGAGAGACACAGGTGTGGGGAGAGAGAAGAGAGACAGAAGTATGGAGAGGGAGAGAAGAGAGAGACAGGTGTGGGGAGAGAGAAGAGAGACAGAAGTATGGAGAGGGAGAGAAGAGAGAGACAGGGGTGGGGAGAGAGAAGAGAGAGACATACAGATGAGAGAGACAGGGGTGGGGAGAGAGAAGAGAGAGACAGGGGTGGAGAGAGAGAAGAGAGAGACAGGGTGGGGGAGAGAGAAGAGAGAGACAGGGGTGGAGAGAGAGAAGAGAGAGACAGGGGTGGGGAGAGAGAAGAGAGAGGCAGGGGTGGGGAGAGAGACAGGGGTGGTGAGAGACAGAAGAGAGAGACAGGGGTGTGGAGAGAGACAGAAGAGAGAGACAGGGGTGGGGAGAGAGAGAAGAGAGAGACCGGGGTGGTGAGAGAGAGACAAGAGAGACATGGGTAGGGAGATAGAGAAGAGAGAGACAGGGGTGGAGAGAGAGAAGAGAGAGACAGGGCTGGGGAGAGAGATAAGTGAAAGACAGGGGTGGGGGGGAGAAGAGAGAGACAGAATGGAGAGACAGGGGTGGGGAGAGAGAAGAGAGAGACAGGGGTGGGGAGAGAGATAAGTGAAAGACAGGGGTGGGGGGAGAAGAGAGAGACAGAATGAAGAGACAGGGGTGGGGAGAGAGAAGAGAGAGACAGGGGTGTAGAGAGAGAAGAGAGAGACATGGGTGGGGAGAGAGAGAAGAGAGAGACAAGGGTGGGGAGAGAGAGAAGAGAGAGACACGGGTGGGGAGAGAGAAGAGAGAGATAGGGTAGGGAGATAGAGAAGAGAGAGACAGGGGTGGGGAGAGACAGAAGAGAGAGACAGGGGTGGGGAGAGAGAGAAGAGAGAGACAGGGGTGGGGAAAGAGAGAAGAGAGAGACCTGGGTGGGGAGATAGAGAAGAGAGAGACAGGGGTGAGGAGATAGAGAAGAGAGAGACAGGGGTGGGGAGAGAGAGAAGATAGAGACCTGGATGGGTAGTTAGAGAAGAGAGAGACCTGGGTGGGGAGATAGAGAAGAGAGAGACAGAGGTGGGGAGTTAGAGAAGAGAGAGACAGGGTTTCGGAGAGAGAAGAGAGAGACAGAGGTGGGGAGAGAGAAGAGAGAGACAGGGGTGGGGAGAGAGAAGAGAGAGACAAGTATGGAGAGGGAGAGAAGAGAGAGACATGGGTGGGGAGAGAGAGAAGAGAGACATACAGAAGAGAAAGACAGGGGTGGGGAGAGAGAGAAGAGAGACATACAGAAGAGAGAGACAGGGGTGGGGAGAGAGAAGCGAGAGACATACAGAAGAGAGAGACAGGGGTGGGGAGAGCAGAGAGAGACAGGGTGGGTGAGAGAGAAGAGAGAGACAGGGGTGGAGAGAGAGAAGAGAGAGACAGGGGTGGAGAGAGAAGAGAGAGACAGGGGTGGTGAGAGACAGAAGAGAGAGACAGGGGTGGAGAGAGAAGAGAGAGGCAGGGGAGGGAGAGAGACAGGGGTGGTGAGAGACAGAAGAGAGAGACAGGGGTGGGGAGAGAGAGAAGAGAGAGGCGGGGTGGTGAGAGAGAGACGAGAGAGACATGGGTAGGGGGATAGAGAAGAGAGAGACAGGGTGGGGAGAGGGAAGAGAGAGACAGGGGTGGGAGGAGAAGAGAGAGACAGAATGGAGAGACAGGGGTGGGGAGAGAGAGAAGAGAGAGACCGGGGTGGTGAGAGAGAGACGAGAGAGACATGGGTAGGGAGATAGAGAAGAGAGAGACAGGGTTGGGGAGAGAGAAGAGAGAGACAGGGGTGGAGAGAGAGAGAAAGAGAGAGACAGGGGTGGGGAGAGAGAGAAGAGAGAGACATACAGAAGAGAGAGACAGGGGTGGGGAGAGAGAGAGAAGAGAGGGACAGACAGAAGAGAGCGACAGGTGTGGGGAGAGAGAAGAGAGAGACAGGGGTAGGGAGAGAGAGAAGAGAGAGACAGGGGTGGGGAGAGAGAGAGAAGAGAGGGACAGACAGAAGAGAGCGACAGGGGTGGAGAGAGAGAAGAGAGAGACAGGGGTAGGGAGAGAGAGAAGAGAGAGACAGGGGTGGGGAGAGAGAGAAGAGAGAGACAGGGGTGGGGAAAGATAGAGTAAGAGAGAGAAGAGATAGGGGTGGGGGGAGATAGAGAAGAGAGAGACAGACAGAAGAGAGAGACAGGGGTGGGGAGAGAAGAGAGAGACAGGGGTGGTGAGAGACAGAAGAGAGAGACAGGGGTGGAGAGAGAAGAGAGACAGGGGTGGGGAGAGAGACAGGGGTGGTGAGAGACAGAAGAGAGAGACAGGGGTGGGGAGAGAGAGAAGAGAGAGACCGGGGTGGTGGAGAGAGAGACGAGAGAGACATGGGTAGGGGGATAGAGAAGAGAGAGACAGGGGTGGGGAGAGGGAAGAGAGAGACAGGGGTGGGAGGAGAAGAGAGAGACAGAATGGAGAGACAGGGGTGGGGAGAGAGAGAAGAGAGAGACCGGGGTGGTGAGAGAGAGACGAGAGAGACATGGGTAGGGAGATAGAGAAGAGAGAGACAGAAGAGATAGACAGGGGTGGAGAGAGAAGAGAGAGACAGGGGTGTTGAGAGACAGAAGAGAGAGACAGGGGTGGAGAGAGAAGAGAGAGGCAGGGGTGGGGAGAGAGACAGGGGTGGTGAGAGACAGAAGAGAGAGACAGGGGTGGGGAGAGAGAGAAGAGAGAGACCGGGGTGGTGAGAGAGAGACGAGAGAGACATGGGTAGGGGGATAGAGAAGAGAGAGACAGGGGTGGGGAGAGGGAAGAGAGAGACAGGGGTGGGAGGAGAAGAGAGAGACAGAATGGAGAGACAGGGGTGGGGAGAGAGAGAAGAGAGAGACCGGGGTGGTGAGAGAGAGACGAGAGAGACATGGGTAGGGAGATAGAGAAGAGAGAGACAGGGTTGGGGAGAGAGAAGAGAGAGACAGGGGTGGAGAGAGAGAGAAGAGAGAGACAGGGTGTAGAGAGAGAAGAGAGAGACATGGGTGGGGAGAGAGAGAAGAGAGAGACAAGGGTGGGGAGAGAGAGAAGAGAGAGACACGGGTGGGGAGAGAGAAGAGAGAGATAGGGGTAGGGAGATAGAGAAGAGAGAGACAGGGGTGGGGAGAGACAGAAGAGAGAGACAGGGGTGGGGAGAGAGAGAAGAGAGAGACAGGGGTGGGGAAAGAGAGAAGAGAGAGACCTGGGTGGGGAGATAGAGAAGAGAGAGACAGGGGTGAGGAGATAGAGAAGAGAGAGACAGGGGTGGGGAGAGAGAGAAGATAGAGACCTGGATGGGGAGTTAGAGAATAGAGAGACCTGGGTGGGGAGATAGAGAAGAGAGAGACAGAGGTGGGGAGTTAGAGAAGAGAGAGACAGGGTTTCGGAGAGAGAAGAGAGAGACGGGGTGGGGAGAGAGAAGAGAGAGACAGGGGTGGGGAGAGAGAAGAGAGAGACAAGTATGGAGAGGGAGAGAAGAGAGAGACATGGGTGGGGAGAGAGAGAAGAGAGACATACAGAAGAGAAAGACAGGGGTGGGGAGAGAGAGAAGAGAGACATACAGAAGAGAGAGACAGGGGTGGGGAGAGAGAAGCGAGAGACATACAGAAGAGAGAGACAGGGGTGGGGAGAGAGCAGAGAGAGACAGGGTGGGTGAGAGAGAAGAGAGAGACAGGGGTGGAGAGAGAGAAGAGAGAGACAGGGGTGGAGAGAGAAGAGAGAGACAGGGGTGGTGAGAGACAGAAGAGAGAGACAGGGGTGGAGAGAGAAGAGAGAGGCAGGGGTGGGGAGAGAGACAGGGGTGGTGAGAGACAGAAGAGAGAGACAGGGGTGGGGAGAGAGAGAAGAGAGAGACCGGGGTGGTGAGAGAGAGACGAGAGAGACATGGGTAGGGGGATAGAGAAGAGAGAGACAGGGGTGGGGAGAGGGAAGAGAGAGACAGGGGTGGGAGGAGAAGAGAGAGACAGAATGGAGAGACAGTTGTGGGGAGAGAGAGAAGAGAGAGACCGGGGTGGTGAGAGAGAGACGAGAGAGACATGGGTAGGGAGATAGTGAAGAGAGAGACAGGGTTGGGGAGAGAGAAGAGAGAGACAGGGGTGGGAGGAGAAGAGAGAGACAGAATGGAGAGACAGGGGTGGGGAGAGAGAGAAGAGAGAGACCGGGGTGGTGAGAGAGAGACGAGAGAGACATGGGTAGGGAGATAGTGAAGAGAGAGACAGGGTTGGGGAGAGAGAAGAGAGAGACAGGGGTGGAGAGAGAGAGAAGAGAGAGACAGGGGTGGGGAGAGAGAGAAGAGAGAGACATACAGAAGAGAGAGACAGGGGTGGGGAGAGAGAGAGAAGAGAGGGACAGACAGAAGAGAGCGACAGGTGTGGGGAGAGAGAAGAGAGAGACAGGGGTAGGGAGAGAGAGAAGAGAGAGACAGGGGTGGGGAGAGAAGAGAGAGACAGAATGGAGAGACAGGGGTGGGGAGAGAGAGAAGAGAGAGACCGGGGTGGTGAGAGAGAGACGAGAGAGACATGGGTAGGGAGATAGTGAAGAGAGAGACAGGGTTGGGGAGAGAGAAGAGAGAGACAGGGGTGGAGAGAGAGAGAAGAGAGAGGTGGGGAGAGAGAGAAGAGAGAGACATAGAAGAGAGAGACAGGGGTGGGGAGAGAGAGAGAAGAGAGGGACAGACAGAAGAGAGCGACAGGTGTGGGAGAGAGAAGAGAGAGACAGGGTGGGGAGAGAGAGAAGAGAGAGACAGGGGTGGGGAGAGAGAGAGAAGAGAGGGACAGACAGAAGAGAGCGACAGGGGTGGAGAGAGAGAAGAGAGCGACAGGGTGTGGGAGAGAGAGAGAGAGACAGGGGTAGGGAGAGAGAGAAGAGAGAGACAGGGGTGGGGAGAGAGAGAAGAGAGGGACAGACAGAAGAGAGCGACAGGGGTGGAGAGAGAAGAGAGAGGCAGGGGTGGGGAGAGAGACAGGGGTGGTGAGAGACAGAAGAGAGAGACAGGGGTGGGGAGAGAGAGAAGAGAGAGACCGGGGTGGTGAGAGAGAGACGAGAGAGACATGGGTAGGGGGATAGAGAAGAGAGAGACAGGGGTGGGGAGAGGGAAGAGAGAGACAGGGGTGGGAGGAGAAGAGAGAGACAGAATGGAGAGACAGGGGTGGGGAGAGAGAGAAGAGAGAGACCGGGGTGGTGAGAGAGAGACGAGAGAGACATGGGTAGGGAGATAGAGAAGAGAGAGACAGGGTTGGGGAGAGAGAAGAGAGAGACAGGGGTGGAGAGAGAGAGAAGAGAGAGACAGGGGTGTAGAGAGAGAAGAGAGAGACATGGGTGGGGAGAGAGAGAAGAGAGAGACAAGGGTGGGGAGAGAGAGAAGAGAGAGACACGGGTGGGGAGAGAGAAGAGAGAGATAGGGGTAGGGAGATAGAGAAGAGAGAGACAGGGGTGGGGAGAGACAGAAGAGAGAGACAGGGGTGGGGAGAGAGAGAAGAGAGAGACAGGGGTGGGGAAAGAGAGAAGAGAGAGACCTGGGTGGGGAGATAGAGAAGAGAGAGACAGGGGTGAGGAGATAGAGAAGAGAGAGACAGGGGTGGGGAGAGAGAGAAGATAGAGACCTGGATGGGGAGTTAGAGAATAGAGAGACCTGGGTGGGGAGATAGAGAAGAGAGAGACAGAGGTGGGGAGTTAGAGAAGAGAGAGACAGGGTTTCGGAGAGAGAAGAGAGAGACGGGGTGGGGAGAGAGAAGAGAGAGACAGGGGTGGGGAGAGAGAAGAGAGAGACAAGTATGGAGAGGGAGAGAAGAGAGAGACATGGGTGGGGAGAGAGAGAAGAGAGACATACAGAAGAGAAAGACAGGGGTGGGGAGAGAGAGAAGAGAGACATACAGAAGAGAGAGACAGGGGTGGGGAGAGAGAAGCGAGAGACATACAGAAGAGAGAGACAGGGGTGGGGAGAGAGCAGAGAGAGACAGGGTGGGTGAGAGAGAAGAGAGAGACAGGGGTGGAGAGAGAGAAGAGAGAGACAGGGGTGGAGAGAGAAGAGAGAGACAGGGGTGGTGAGAGACAGAAGAGAGAGACAGGGGTGGAGAGAGAAGAGAGAGACAGGGGTGGGGAGAGAGACAGGGGTGGTGAGAGACAGAAGAGAGAGACAGGGGTGGGGAGAGAGAGAAGAGAGAGACCGGGGTGGTGAGAGAGAGACGAGAGAGACATGGGTAGGGGGATAGAGAAGAGAGAGACAGGGGTGGGGAGAGGGAAGAGAGAGACAGGGGTGGGAGGAGAAGAGAGAGACAGAATGGAGAGACAGGGGTGGGGAGAGAGAGAAGAGAGAGACCGGGGTGGTGAGAGAGAGACGAGAGAGACATGGGTAGGGAGATAGTGAAGAGAGAGACAGGGTTGGGGAGAGAGAAGAGAGAGACAGGGGTGGGAGGAGAAGAGAGAGACAGAATGGAGAGACAGGGGTGGGGAGAGAGAGAAGAGAGAGACCGGGGTGGTGAGAGAGAGACGAGAGAGACATGGGTAGGGAGATAGTGAAGAGAGAGACAGGGTTGGGGAGAGAGAAGAGAGAGACAGGGGTGGAGAGAGAGAGAAGAGAGGACAGGGGTGGGGAGAGAGAGAAGAGAGAGACATACAGAAGAGAGAGACAGGGGTGGGGAGAGAGAGAGAAGAGAGGGACAGACAGAAGAGAGCGACAGGTGTGGGGAGAGAGAAGAGAGAGACAGGGGGGAGAGAGAGAAGAGAGAGACAGGGGTGGGGAGAGAAGAGAGAGACAGAATGGAGAGACAGGGGTGGGGAGAGAGAGAGAGAGAGACCGGGGTGGTGAGAGAGAGACAGAGAGACATGGGTAGGGAGATAGTGAAGAGAGAGACAGGGTTGGGGAGAGAGAAGAGAGAGACAGGGGTGGAGAGAGAGAGAAGAGAGAGACAGGGGTGGGGAGAGAGAGAGAGAGGGACAGACAGAAGAGGACAGGTGTGGGGAGAGAGAAGAGAGAGACGGGGGTAGGGAGAGAGAGAAGAGAGAGACAGGGGTGGGGAGAGAGAGAGAAGAGAGGGACAGACAGAAGAGAGGGGGTGGAGAGAGAGAAGAGAGAGACAGGGGTAGGGAGAGAGAGAAGAGAGAGACAGGGGTGGGGAGAGAGAGAAGAGAGAGACAGGGGTGGGGAAAGATAGAGTAAGAGAGAGAAGAGATAGGGGTGGGGGGAGATAGAGAAGAGAGAGACAGACAGAAGAGAGAGACAGGGGTGGGGAGAGAAGAGAGAGACAGGGGTGGTGAGAGACAGAAGAGAGAGACAGGGGTGGAGAGAGAAGAGAGAGACAGGGGTGGGGAGAGAGACAGGGGTGGTGAGAGACAGAAGAGAGAGACAGGGGTGGGGAGAGAGAGAAGAGAGAGACCGGGGTGGTGAGAGAGAGACGAGAGAGACATGGGTAGGGGGATAGAGAAGAGAGAGACAGGGGTGGGGAGAGGGAAGAGAGAGACAGGGGTGGGAGGAGAAGAGAGAGACAGAATGGAGAGACAGGGGTGGGGAGAGAGAGAAGAGAGAGACCGGGGTGGTGAGAGAGAGACGAGAGAGACATGGGTAGGGAGATAGAGAAGAGAGAGACAGAAGAGATAGACAGGGGTGGAGAGAGAAGAGAGAGACAGGGGTGTTGAGAGACAGAAGAGAGAGACAGGGGTGGAGAGAGAAGAGAGAGGCAGGGGTGGGGAGGGAGACAGGGGTGGTGAGAGACAGAAGAGAGAGACAGGGGTGGGGAGAGAGAGAAGAGAGAGACCGGGGTGGTGAGAGAGAGACGAGAGAGACATGGGTAGGGGGATAGAGAAGAGAGAGACAGGGGTGGGGAGAGGGAAGAGAGAGACAGGGGTGGGAGGAGAAGAGAGAGACAGAATGGAGAGACAGGGGTGGGGAGAGAGAGAAGAGAGAGACCGGGGTGGTGAGAGAGAGACGAGAGAGACATGGGTAGGGAGATAGAGAAGAGAGAGACAGGGTTGGGGAGAGAGAAGAGAGAGACAGGGGTGGAGAGAGAGAGAAGAGAGAGACAGGGGTGGGGAGAGAGAGAAGAGAGAGACATACAGAAGAGAGAGACAGGGGTGGGGAGAGAGAGAGAAGAGAGGGACAGACAGAAGAGAGCGACAGGTGTGGGGAGAGAGAAGAGAGAGACAGGGGTAGGGAGAGAGAGAAGAGAGAGACAGGGGTGGGGAGAGAGAGAGAAGAGAGGGACAGACAGAAGAGAGCGACAGGGGTGGAGAGAGAGAAGAGAGAGACAGGGGTAGGGAGAGAGAGAAGAGAGAGACAGGGGTGGGGAGAGAGAGAAGAGAGAGACAGGGGTGGGGAAAGATAGAGTAAGAGAGAGAAGAGATAGGGGTGGGGGGAGATAGAGAAGAGAGAGACAGACAGAAGAGAGAGACAGGGGTGGGGAGAGAGAGAAGAGAGAGACAGACAGAAGAGAGAGACAGGGGTGGGGAGTGAGAGAAGAGAGAGACAGGGGTGGGGAGAGAGAGAGAAGAGAGGGACAGACAGAAGAGAGCGACAGGGGTGGAGAGAGAGAAGAGAGAGACAGACAGAAGAGAGCGACAGGGGTGGAGAGAGAGAAGAGAGAGACAGACAGAAGAGAGCGACAGGGGTAGGGAGAGAGAGAAGAGAGAGACAGGGGTGGGGAGAGAGAGAGAAGAGAGGGACAGACAGAAGAGAGCGACAGGGGTGGAGAGAGAGAAGAGAGAGACAGACAGAAGAGAGCGACAGGGGTAGGGAGAGAGAGAAGAGAGAGACAGGGGTAGGGAGAGAGAGAAGAGAGAGACAGGGGTGGGGAAAGATAGAGTAAGAGAGAGAAGAGATAGGGGTGGGGGGAGATAGAGAAGAGAGAGACAGACAGAAGAGAGAGACAGGGGTGGGGAGAGAGAGAAGAGAGAGACAGGGGTGGGGAAAGATAGAGTAAGAGAGAGAAGAGATAGGGGTGGGGGGAGATAGAGACAGACAGAAGAGAGAGAGACAGGGGTGGGGAGAGAGAAGACAGAGACCGGGGTGGGTAGAGAGAGAAAGAGACGCCAAGTGTAGGAAATTATAAGGGAAACCAGGCTGAGGAAATGAAGCGAAGGATATTAGATACACAACATGATACATGTGCTCCGTGAATATTTCTGCTGCATTTAACTGTCCCCCCCACACATACAAAAATGTCACATTCAGCGGAGAAATATGGGATATTTGATAGTTAATGTTGGGGATGTTATGCATCGATCTGTCTCTGGGTCACAGTGTGTCCGTGTGTGGCCTACATTGGAACACCAGAGCTGGAGAGGTGATGTGTGATCCACCATGATTGATATGATTCACAGACCCTGTGGTCCAGTGGCTGATGACCCACTGTTAATAGTTCACCCTCCTCACAGATTACAGCAGAGTTGGATGTTTACCACAAGATACCTACTGTAACATGTAGAAGCTGCTTACTGTATCGGTGATGAACAGTCTCAGAGCAACAAGGTTATCTGCTCCATAGTGGATATAACAATAAAGCAGTCCAAAAGCCTCTTCCTCTCTGTTTCTCTCCCTTTCGCTCTTCTGCACTCTCTCTCTGTCTGTCTTTGACTGTATAGACATGTTTTGGTCAAGAGGAAGAGAAGGCATGTTTATGTAACCTCTGTGTATTCGGTTTTGTTCAGACAAATCTAGTGTGTCAAGTGCACATCTCAGCACAGTCAGTGCTTCTGGCCAAAGCTAACTGTAAATATTTTGGGAACACTGTAAAAGCAACATGGAAGTCTGAGACATGTTTACCGAGTTTCTCCTCAAACAAAATGGTTGATTATCGTTCTTTGCTAAATGACAGCTGGTTAAACAATATTAACACTCCAGCTGTAACTTTGTTGATCCATCTGTGTGTGTGTGAGTGTATGCCTGTGTGGGTGTGCCTGTGTGTGTGTGCCTGTGTGGGTGTGCCTGTGTGTGTGTGCCTGTGTGTGTGAGTGTGTGCCTGTGTGTGTGTGCCTGTGTGTGTGTGCCTGTGTGTGTGAGTGTGTGCCTGTGTGTGTGTGCCTGTGTGTGTGTGAGTGTGTGTGCGTGCCTGTGTGGGTGTGCCTGTGTGTGTGTGCCTGTGTGTGTGCCTGTGTGTGTGTGAGTGTGTGTGCGTGCCTGTGTGGGTGTGCCTGTGTGTGTGTGCCTGTGTGTGTGTGAGTGTGTGTGTGAGTGTGTGTGCCTGTGTGTGTGAGTGTGTGTGCCTGTGTGTGCCTGTGTGTGTGTGAGTGTGTGCTTGTG